>NC_057814.1:244625938-244640028 GCF_018294505.1 Triticum aestivum
GCGGGCAAGCAGCGAGGCGGCGAGCGGCGGCGGACGCAGAAGTAGGCAGCACACGAGCGGCGCCAGCGGGCGCGCGGCGGGGAAGCGCGTGGCGAGCCAGAGTGAGGGCGAGGGATGGAGGCGCGCGCGAGGGATACCTCAAGGCGGAGCAGCGGGGCAGTCCGGCGACGGCGGGGAACGACGGGCGCGTCCTGGGCCGGAACGGGGCGAGCGAGGCGCAGGCACGGACGCGCGCGTTGATGTGGACATAAC
Source organism: Triticum aestivum (assembly GCF_018294505.1). Classification (NCBI taxonomy): domain Eukaryota; kingdom Viridiplantae; phylum Streptophyta; class Magnoliopsida; order Poales; family Poaceae; genus Triticum; species Triticum aestivum. The sequence goes on from NC_057814.1 coordinate 244,626,191, forward strand.
TATCATAAAAACGTCTACAAATATTACACGACAAATTAATAACCAGCTAGTTTCGCTTCTTCGTGCGCATGATTTAACTGACGAGAATATGACATTACACTCACGTTTCAATTTACTTGTACTCAAGAGGAAAGGGATCAAAGAATTATAAGATGGGTGATTACCGTACATTAAAACCCATGGCGGTATCATCACTTGTTGCATGCGTCGCTTCTAGCAGGCCAACTCACGCATCATGTATGCTACATGCAATGAGACCAAGGCACAAGGGCGCCCGTTAGTATGCGTGCGAAGCGTGGGATCGAACTCGCGACCTGATCATTAGAAAGGATGTGCGACAACCAGCAGGCTACTAACCAGATTTGTGTACTGTTCGTTCGTTTTCCCCTTGTATATCTTTGTCAGTTCGTTTTGTTCTTTTCTCTTTTCCTTTTTTTCTACTTTGTGTCATTTTTCTTTTATCTTTTTCCTAAATGCGCGAGTTTTTAGTTCGTGAACTTTTTTTTAAAATCGATGAACTTTTTAAAATTATATGAACTGTTTTCAAATACGACGAACTTTTTTCAAATTTGATGAATTTTGTTTCAAAATCGATGAACTTTTTCAAATTTAATAAACTTTTTTTAAAATCGATGATTTTTTTCAAAAACAGTGAACTTTTTACAAATCCAATGAACTTTTTTCATTTTCGATGAACTTTCTTCAAATTGATGAATTTTTTTCAAAAATTGATGAACTTTTTCCAAAATTGAACAAACTGTTTTTATTAGAAAAAATAACCTTTTTCCCAAAAAAATCAAGTAACTCAAAAATCACAGTGGTATAGTAAATGGCTGAGTAATAAATAGCGCGTTGCATTAGTTGTAAATCTATTCGCGTTCTTTTATTAACTTCTGTCACGTAGCTGTAGTGGTTAAGCGAAGAAGTTAAACGCAAGTACAGCGCGAGATCGAATCCCCTTTCTATTGATTTTTTTGCGTGCTTTTTTTTCGCGCTGTTCCTTGGCCGAGCGTAGAATTGGCCCACAAAGGGCGCGCTGTAGGCGCCATTCGCACGTTCGGGCGCCTACAGCGCCAAGTAGGAGCTCCCGGCACAAGGGCCAGGGCAATTCGGTTTTGGACTTCATGGACCAATAAAAGCAACGTGGTGGCCAAGGATTTTTCTTTCGATGCGCTAATACAACTTTGGCCATCACGGGAGTTCGGCCTCCGTACGGCCCGGCCATGGCTGATTCTCCTATGTCGGTTGCTCGAGACCAACAGAAGCGGCGGTCGTTCCTTAATAAATAGTTGATCTCTTTTAAGGTTTAGACTCGGGTTTTGTTTAGAGAAGTTTAGCTATTACTATTTTTATTTGTCTTCGCTCGTAGCGGCTAGTGCGACCGTCGAGACATCCTATCGGAACCCCATCTTATGAGATTATTCCATCTAGCATATTCTTTTTTTTTGAAGGAAACAACCTTGCCGCTTTATTTAATTGTATGCGTTCGGAATCTCATCCGAAATTACATCGAGAACACAGTCCGGGGGAATCCCCAACCAAACCTTACAAAGTTCATCCCCGACACCGACTTTCGCTAACTTATGCGCGGCAATATTAGCAGAACGACGAACCCATAAAACTTTAAACTAGGAAAACGAAGTGAGCATCGACTTGATCTCTTGTATCCACGGCCCAGCACTCGACAACTCCTTATGATGATTATTCAGCATCCGGGCCACCCCCTGGGAGTCCAGCTCGACGTGTACCTTCTCGGCATTAATTTCCTTCGCCACCTCAAGAGCTCTCTTGCAGGCTAGAATCTCCACCGATTCGGGGTCGTCAACACCCCTGAAACAATGAGAGAGCCCCGCCCGGAAAGCCCGTCTTCGTCTCGGATTACCGCTCCGCCTCCGCCATTCTTGCTCACCTTAGAGACTGCTCCATCAGAGTTAACCTTCAGCCATCCAGTATCTGGAGGTCGCCATTTTTGCTTGAGCTGCTCCATAGCCGGGCGCGGATCAGAAGCGTGAGCCTCTTGCCATTCCTTGATGTGGTTAGCTACGTTCAGCATGATTTCATGTGGTGGAGCTATCATTTTGCCATCCCTCGCCTCATTGCGTGCCAACCACAGTCCGTACGCCCCCTGAATCATGGCCGCCTTCTCCCCGTCCGATGCTTCAGCAAGCCACCCGAGCAGCCAGCTCGCTAACGCACTCTGAGAGTCAATTGGACTCGGTGGGATCGCCACCGAAACTCCCTTTTCCGAATGCAGAAGCTGCCAAAACCGTGCAGAGTGTTGACACGACCAGAAGCGGTGCAGCACCGTCTCCTCCCGTCCACACGCGACACAAAAAACACCGGGTTTAATTCTCCGACGGTGAAGCTCAGCCCCCACTGCGAGGCCATTACGAATCAGTCTCCACATGTGTATCTTAGCCTTGGCTGGAGCAGATGTTTCCCATAGTGCCAAATACCCTCTATGTTTCAGAACAGAACTTGAACCCTCCGGCCGTCCGAACTTCGCATTGTTCAATGACCTGCACAAGTGATATGCAGAACGGACAACAAAGTCGCCATTTTTTGTGTAGTTCCAAGCCGGATAGTCTTCAGTACCCGGGCCCCCAATGGCGATTTGCTTAATGTCGTTCACATCATCGTCAGAGAACATGTTTTGCAATTTGTTTATATCCCAACTTCTGCCATCTGTAGTCAGAAGATGAGCAACCTTGGTCATACCTGGTACAAAAACTTGCCCCAAGGGGCGCATACTTCCTGCTCTAGGGATCCAATTCGCATGATGTATATTCGCTGAAGTACCATCCCCAATGCGCCATATAAGTCCCTCCCTCAGCAGATCCCTTCCATGCAAAATACTCCGGAAGGTATACGATGCAGACGAGGTTGCAGTTGCCGTCAATATTGAGTCACTGCTGAAATATCGTGCCTTAAGCACTCTAGCGCACAAGGAGGATGGGACTTGCAGAATCCTCCACGCTTGCTTAGCAAGCAGCGCTTGATTGAAAGCCTCGGGGTCTCTAAAACCCATTCCACCGTCCCGCTTCGATGTACACATTTTCCGCCAAGAAATCCAGTGTACCTTACGCTCACCATTCGTTGCCGCCCACCAGAATTTTGAAGAGATCGAGGTCAGGTTCCGGCACATCTTCTTCGTAAGCTGAAAACAACTCATGGTGTGGTTAGGTACTGCTTGTAGTCCAGACTTGATCAATACTTCCCTCGCTGCTTTGGAGAGGCCTTGGCCCTTCCATCCACCTACTTTTCCTTTCGAGCACTCTGTCACATATTTGAAAGTGCCCTCCTTGGACTGTCCAACCAGTGTTGGCAATCCCAGATACCGCTCGCTCAAAGCTTCGGACTGGACACCCAATGCATCTTTGAGTGCATTTTTGTTTCCTTCCTGAAAGCCCTTCCCGAAGAAAATAGAGGACTTTTCTAGATTAACTCGTTGGCCCGATGCCTCCTCATATCTCAACAGAATATCTTTCAACATAACCATGTTATCATGCGATCCTTCGAGGAAAACAACACTATCATCCGCAAACAAAAGGTGTGTAACTTGGGGGCCAGTGCTCTCAAACGACACTCCTCTGATGCTGCCCTCTTCTTGTGCTTTTTTTAGTAGTGCCGAGAAGCCTTCCACACAGAAGAGAAAGAGGTATGGTGATAAGGGGTCACCCTGTCTAAATGAGAATAGGCAGGATCACTTTCAGTCTGTTAGCTAGAACTTTCGTTGCAATCTTGTATAGTACATTACAAAGGCTAATAGGCCTGAACTGTGAGAGGAGCTCTGGCGAGTTGCATTTTGGAATCATCACAATGATTGTTGCGTTAAAAGCCTCAGGCGCCCCTACACCATGCAAAAAATCCTTGACCGCCCGACAGACATCATCTCGAACTAACGACCAGTGTCGTTGATAAAAAAGGGCCGGTAGCCCATCCGGCCCCGGCGCTTTCGTAGGACCCATCTGAAATAACGCTTTCTCAATCTCCTCGTCCGAGATAGGCGCCAAAAGTGACCCATTCATCTCAGGAGTGACAAGCTGAGCAATATTCTGTAAAACAGCATCGGCACCCTGGGATCCATCCGACCTGAACAGACATTCATAAAAATTTGCAGCCATGTTGCGCATCTCCTCATCAACCCGACACACAGAACCGTCCTCTCGTTTTAACGCTTTCACCGTATTTTTTCTCTTCCTATGGGACGCCCTGTTGTGAAAATATCGAGTATTCTGGTCACCCGCCCGTAGCCAGTCCACTCTAGACCGCTGTCTATACAGGATTTCCTCTCTCGCATAAATTTCCCTTAGCTGCTCCTCTAGGTCCCGAACCTCCAGTGAGGATCCGTTAATGAGAGCTCGGTTTTTTGCATCAAGTAGTTGTGCCTTGAGCTTATTTATCTGTCGCCGAATGGAGCCGAAAACCTCCCTAGCCCATCTTTGCATGGACCCCGTCATAGTAGCCAGCCTCTGCCATACCGCACCGAGCCCCTGTTCTCCTGTACCCGCAGCTTCCCAGACTTGAGTCACCATCTCATCATATTTCTCGTGGCGAGTCCAAGCCTCCTCATAACGAAAAGGTCTATCCACTCCCTGACCATACTGTGGAGCCGTCTCCACTGCATGCACCAGGAGAGCTTGGTGGTCCGACTCCTCCGTCAGTATATGTTCGACCGTCGTCTCCGGGAATGTGGACAGAAAACCATCATTGCATGTAGCTCGATCAAGCCGCACCTGAATATTATCTTGACCATCCCGTTTATTATCCCATGTGAATGGGTATCCCGATAATCCAAGATCCGCCAAGCCGCAGTCGGCGAGGCAGTCTCGGAAGTCTTCCATCTGTGAGAAACTCCTTAGATTGCCACCACGCTGGTCCGTCTGAAACAGAGCCTCATTAAAATCACCCAAACATATCCATGGGAGATCATCTTGTGCCCTCAGGTATCGTATCGCATCCCATGATTTCTTCCTGAGTTCTGTCCGTGGTTCTCCATAGAATCCAGTGATCCTACAAAGCTTTCCCTCACATTCAACCTCCGCATCAATGTAATATTGGCACCAGGGCCTCACCTTGACTTTGACATGATCCCTCCACCAGAGAGCTAGGCCACTACTCCGGCCTACACAATCCACCGCCACTCCATTTGAAAAACCCAAACTCCATTTGAGTCTATCCATAGCCCTTGATTTCTTTTTTGTTTCACTTAAGAAAACCACCGCCGGGTTGTGGGACCGTATTAGGTCACGTAATTCGCCGACTGTCGAGTCCAACCCCAAGCCTCGACAGTTCCAGGCTAGAAGATTCATGGCGTCCGGCGGCCCTGTCTCGCAGGGTCCGCCGCTTCATCGTGCTGCTCTGAGATACGCTCAAACACAGAAGAGGTTTTTTGCCTCGTGTCGCGAATGAAGGTATCATTACCTACCTGCCTGTCCATGTCTCCCTTTACCACCCACTGATGTTTCGGCCACCGCTTCCTTTTTCCTTTGAATTCATGTCTTGGGCTAAGAGGAGGGCGCTGTTCCGTGTAGTACCCGGACCTAGGTTTCCGTACATAGTATCCCTGCCTGCGTTCGCGTTCTCTGAACTGACCTGAGCTTCCAGTACCATCATGATTAGGAAAGCCCTGCTGTTTGTACTTGTTTCTAAGTTCCGCCTGCTTCTCCTGCTGTCGCTGCCTAAGCTCAGAGCGCAGCAGTTTCTCCCTTTTCTGTTCCAAATCATCACGTAGATCCCGTTCCCGAGTTGCATCCACACCCTGCCTATGTTTATTTGGGCTAGAAACATCCCCATAATCTCCTCTACCGCCCCCACCAGTGTGGGAAGCAGCCGGGGTAGTAAACTCCCTTTGCAGGTTACGTTTGGTGGGAAGATCGCGGACTGTTCCCGTCTTCCTTCCATTCCTCTCTCCGTCGCTAGACCTTACACTTCCATAGCTATTGGCACTACCCGAAGGTACACGGTGAGATCCCTCCTTAGGTCCCGATGAACGCCCCGGCGAGGCCCAGAGCCATTCTCCCCACTGCTGGTCCGGCTCGACAGCCGGGGTACATCCCCCCTCGCCATGCACAAGCCTACCGCACTCAAAGCAGAAGTGTGGAATCTTCTCATATTTGAAATCAAACCATGTCTTCTCTAGGTCGTCTTCATCCTTCTTGAGATAGAAACCCCTCACCAGCGGCTCAAAGACCGAAAGTTTAACTCTGAAACGCAGTTCGGAGCCCTTTGCAAAGCCATCTTTCTCCACATCCACACGCACGATCTTGCCCAGCCAATTTCCAAGAGCTTCCCCAAAAGCCTTCGAGCGTTTGTCCAGGGGCAAATCATCAACCTGGATCCACATATCCACTGTCTCGAAAGCCATCTCCGACGGTCTAGTTACTCCATCATAGTCCTTGAGTATTAGAACATTGAAATCGAATTGCCATGGGCCGTTGTTTAAGGCGTGTCTCCAATCTCCTTCACTTCCGAACGTCACCGAAAACAGGTTTCTCCCGATGATCTTGAACTGGGCTTCTCGATGCAGTCCCCACGCCCTTGCCATGGACATCTCCAGTGCATGCTTATTCATCGGGCGAGGGGTAAACGCTTTCCCAATCGCTGACCACTTCGGCGGACGAGCATATTCTTGTTCTGATTCCTTGAAGACAAAACCCATAGCCTCCTTCTCCGTTAGCACCAGACCTCCCAACCGAGCCATCAATCCCGCCGCCTCCGCCGTCGCTTTTCCATCTGCTGGGGATACGGAGCTGTTCCTGCTTTGGGGGCCCAGTGGCGTCCTCATCGCTCCAACAGGGGTCCCCTTCTGTGCCGGCGGTCGCGGCGTTGCCGTCGTTCCCTGTGTCTTCGGTCCCGGCGTCCCCGCCGTCTCTGAACCTTTCGTGGCGCTCCGCGCCGCCGCTGCTCCTTCCTTCGTCCTCTCCGCCATGGCCTTCCCACCGGAGAGATAGCTCCACTCCAACCCACACGTTCAGGACCGCCGTCGATCCCTCCCGTGCCGCCGGAGAAACCCGCCACCACCGTTCGCAAAACCCTAACCCTAGCGCTCGAGCCGATCGCCTCAAATCGCCTCTCCGTGTTTTACGTACGAGGTGGACCCTCAAGTAATACATGCCTTCCATCTAGCATATTCGTAATTCGAGATTGCTTGGCTACTATTTTTTTGCATGTTCTTCGATTCGCTTGCAGGAAAAATCCTTCATGGATAGGTCGATCGCGCCGTTTGCTCGGTCGATAACGATGTAAAGTTGGTTCAGCGATTGTCGTGGATATCAATCGTGTACGGTTCTTCCTCTACGGTTGGTAGCCAGATCGTGACGGTCAAGTCCCATAAAAATCGTAGTTATCCTCTCTCATCGAAAGATCTGGTCCCCAGTTCACATCAAGTGGTATCAGTTTTCAAGTTCATCGGTGAGAGATTACAGTTTTTTAGATTAGATCTTTTTCGGTCCTACAATCCAAAAAAAAGCCAAAAAATAGATTAGTTCGTCCGCTACACCTACCTTTTTAGCCTCTAGCACTTTTTGCATCTAGTATTCGTGTAGTTGGATTTTTAGTTGCATTCTCTAATACTAGTGCTGGTTTAGATTCGTTTCTGAAAAAAATTGTCTACCAGATCGAACTTGTTTTTGTCCATCATATCTTCTGCCGCTAGCTCATCCGTACTCTGAAATAAGGAAAAGAGATTGCATCAGTTTGTTTCTAGTTTTGCCGATTTATGCGTGCAATCCAAGGTCCCATCAGTCAAGTCTGTCTTGTCCGCCGCTCGCCTGCCACCACCGCCTGTGCGCCTCACACACATACACGTTTGTTTTTGTGCCGGCCGCACACGTCCTGCACCTGCTCTCCCTTGTACGCAGCCTTGCATCCACGTTTCACATCAGACAACAGCGCGGCTGTGTCTGCCATAGTGTGCTGCTACATCACCGTTTGGAGTTATCTAGCGTTCCATTAATCTATGATCTCAAGTAGTAGTAGGACACGCTCCTGTATCTTGTAGTTGCACTTGATTCTGTAGCATCTTTTATCTTCTGTCCTGAATATTTGTTGGTAACGGCCTGGTAAAAGAAAAAGGAAAGAAAAAAAGAGACGAAAAAAAGAGAAAAGAAAAAGAAAAAAAGAAGTTAAAGAAAATCAGGTCGGCTAACATATCTTTTGAACTGCTTTGTTCTAATTGCTATTCAGGATATTATTTTTGCTGCTACTTGATCGCCACTCCATCAATCATCTATTTTCGAGCTTTGATATACACTGCGTTTATACCTCACTTATATCCGACTTTTAGAGCTAATCATATTTTGATCGGTTTTCACATTCATTTGATTCAGTATCTGGGCTTAGATTGTTTTCTCTCTTACTAGTCGACTGCCAGCACTAGTTACGAGTTTGAGCAATTATTCAACTTGCATTGCTTTTTGCTAAATTGTGCCACTGATATTGTGAGTTGAGAAGCCTTTGCCAAGCTACACTTTTTTCCTACCATAGTATTATCTAGAAGTTTAGTAGCTTCTCCTAACGTGATTTCCATAGAAGTACCACCCGCCGTGGAATCTAATTTCCAGATGCAAAATTCAACCCCACATATTTTTTTGTTTAATCATCCACAAACTAAAACCATGAGTAGGGCAATTTCTTATCATCAATTTCATCCTCTCCCAAGATTGTGTAACATGTTCATGATCAAGTTGCTTAAAATGTCATTCCTAAGGGAGATGATCTTAGCAGGAGAAAAATACTTGGAAATAAAAACATCTTTACACTTATTCCATGAATCAATATTATTTTTAGGCAAAGATGAAAACCAAGTTTTAGCACGATCTCGTAGAGAGAACGGAAATAGCTTCAATTTAACAATATCATTATCCACATCTTCTTTCTTCTGCAGATCACACAACTCAACGAAAGTATTTAGATTGGATGCGACATCTTGACAAGGAAGGCCAGAAAATTGATCTTTTATAACAAGATTCAACAAAGAGGCGTTAATTTCACAAGATTCCGCACTAGTGGCGGGAACAATCAGAGTGCTAATAAAATCATTATTATTAGTGTTGGAAAAGTCACACAACTTGGTATTCTCTTGAGTCATCGGGACAAAGCAAGCCATCTAGCACACAAGCAACCAAAAAGCAAACGAAAAGACGAACGGAAGAAGGGCGAATAAAAAGGCAAATCTTTTTGTATTTTTCTGAAAATCGTTTTAGAAGTGGGGAAGAGGAAAACGAGAGGCAAATGGCGAATAATGTAATGCAAGAGATGAGAGTTTATGGTGGGTACTTGGTAGGATTGATGTAGATCTCCCCGGCAACGGCGCCAAAAATTCTTCCTGCTACTTCTTGAGCTTGCGTTGGTTTTTTTCTTGAAGAGGAAAGGGTGATACAGCAAAGTAGAGATAAGTATTTCCCTCAGTTAGAGAACCAAGGTATCAATCCAGTAGGAGATACAAGCAAGTCCCCAATCTATGCACCTGCACAAACAATCAAACACTTGCACCCAACGCGATAAAGGGTTGTCAATCCCTTCACGGTCAATTACAATGGTGAGATCTGATAGAGATAGGTATAAAAGATTTCTAAAACGTAAATTAAAGTAAAAACAAATAAATTGTAGCAAGGTATTTTTGGGTTTTTTGGTTTATAGATCTGAAAATATATGATGAAAAATAGACCCGAGGGCCATAGGTTTCACTAGAGGCTTCTCTCTTGAAAGAAAACATATGGTCGGTGAACAAATTACTCTCGAGCAATTGATAGAAAAGCGTAAATTTATGACGATATCCAAGGCAATGATCGTGAATATAGGCATCACGTCCGTGTCAAGTAGACCGAAACGATTCTGCATCTACTACTATTACTCCACACATCGACCGACTCCTGCCTGCATCTAGAGTATTAAGTTCAAGAGAACAGAGTAACGCTTTAAGCAAGATGACATGATGTAGAGGGATAAAACTCAAGCAATATGATAAAAACCCCATATTTTTACCCTTGACGGAAATAATACAATGCGTGCCTCGCTGCCCCTACTGTCACTGGGTGAGGACACCACAAGATTGAATCCAAAACTAAGCACCTGTCCCATTGCAAGAAAAACCAATCTAGTTGGCCAAACCAAACCGATAGTTCGAAGAGAAATACAAAGATATCAAATCATGCATACACGAATTCAGAGAAGATTCAAATAATATTCATAGATAATCTGATCATAAATCCACAATTCATCGGATCTCGACAAACACACCGCAAAAGAATATTACATCGGATAGATCTCCAAGAACATCGAGAAGAACTTTGTGTTAAAGATGAAAGAGAGAGAAGAAGCCATCTAGCTACTAGCTATGGACCCGTAGGTCTGAGGTAAACTACCCACGCTTCATCGGAAGGGCAATAGAGTTGATGTAGAAGCCCTCCGTGATCGAATCTCACGGGTACAGAAGGTTACGGCGGCGGAAAAACTATTTTTGGTGGACGCTTCTGGTCGTTTGGTAATATTTGGGAATTTATAGAGGAAGAATTAGGGTTGGAGGAGCTCCGAGGGGCCCACAAGCCCTCAGGGCACGCCACCCCCTAGGACGCGCTCCTGTGGCTTATGGAGTCCTCGGGACTCTCCTGCCTTCAACTCCAAGTTTGCTGGGTGTCTTCTGGTCCAAGAAAAATCATCGCGAAAGTTTTATTCCGTTTGGACTCTGTTTGATATTCCTTTGCTGTAAAACTCAAAAATAAGGAAAAAACAGAAACTGGCACTGGGCTCTAGGTTAATAGGTTAGTCCAAAAAATAATATAAAATAGCATATTAATGCATATAAAACATCCAAAACAGATAATATAATAGCATGGAACTATCAAAAATTATAGATACGTTGGAGACGTATCAATCCACTCCTGGACACTCTTGTACCCCCTTGCCAGACTCATGGCAAGGCACACATTAGGTATGGTACACAGCATGGCATACATTATAGAGTCTATGGCTGAGGCATAGGGAATGACCTTCATCCTTTCTCTTTCTTCTGTTGTGGTCGAGCTTTCAGTCCTACTCAACTTCACACCTTACAATACAGGAAAGAACTCCTTTGACTAATCCATTTTGAACTGCTTCAGAATCTTGTCAAGGCATGTGCTTTGTGAAAGTCTTATCAGGCATCTTGATCTATCTTTGTAGATCTTGATGCCCAATATGTAAGCAGTTTTACCTAGGTCTTCCTTTGAAAAACTCCTTTCAAACAACCCTTTATGCTTTCCAGAAATTCTACATCATTTCCAATCAACAATATGTCATCCACATATACTATCAAAAATGCTATAGAGCTCCCACTCACTTTCTTGTAAATACAAGTTTCTTCACAAACTTCGTATAAACCCAATAGTTTTGATCACCTCATCAAAGCGTATATTCCAACTCCAAGATGCTTGCACCAGTCCATAGATGGATCGCTGGAGCTTGCACACCTTTTTAGCATCCTTAGGATCCACAAAACCTTCAGGTTGCACCATATACAACTCTTCCTTAAGGAAAGTGGTTTTCACATCCACCTGGCAGATTTCATAATTGAAAAATGCAGCAATTGCTAACATAATTCTGACAGACTTAAGCATCACTACAGGTGAGAAAGTCTCATCTTCAACCCCTTGAACTTGTCGGAAACCTTTTGCAACAAGTAGAGCTTTATAGACGGTGACCTTACCATCAGCGTCTGTCTTCTTCTTAAAGATCCATCTATTTTCAATGGCTTGCGGAGCATCGGGCAATTCCACCAAACTCCATACTTCGTTCTCATACATGGATCCTATCTCGGATTTGGCCTCAAGCCATTTGTTGGAATTCGGGCTCATCATAGCTTCTTCATAGTTCGTAGTTTGCCGTTGTCTAACAACATGACTTCCAAGAGTGGATTACCATACCACTCTGGTGCAGAACATACCCTGGTCGACCTACGAAGTTCAATAGTAATTTGATCTAAAGTTTCATGATCATCATCATTAGCTCCCTCTTCAGTTGGTGTAGGCATCACGGGAACTGCTTTCTGTGATGTGCTACTTTCCAACTCCTCTAGAAAGGACCTGTTCTTGGCAACAAAGATCTTGCCCCTTGGATCTGTAGTAGAAGGTATACCCAATGGTCCCTTTAGGGTATCCTATGAAGACGCACTTCTCCGCTTTGGGTTCGAGCTTATCAGGCAGAAGCCTCTTGACATAAGCGTCGCATCCCCAAACTTTAAGAAATGATAGATTAGGTTTCTGGCCAAACCACAACTCATACGGTGTCGTCTCAACGAATCTAGACGATGCCCTATTTAAAGTGATTGCGGCTATCTCTAATGCATAACCCCAAAATGAAAGTGGCTAATCGGTAAGAGACATCATAGAATGCACCATATTCAATAGAGTACGATTACGACGTCCGGACACACCATTACGTTGTGGTGTTCCAGGTGGCGTGAGCTGTGAAGCAATTCCACATTGTCTTAAATGCATACCAAACTTGTAACTCAAATATTCACCTCAACGATCAGATCATAGAAATTTAATTTTATTATTATGATGATTCTCCACTTCACTCTGAAATTCCATAAACTTTTGTAGCGACCCGACCCGAATGGATCGAAGTCTCTGTGCTTAAGTGTCATCCCTGGATCGGTATGTTGACACACACATTACTCAAGGATTTATAACATAGTTCAATCACATGTAAAAGTAACGTAAATACTATTACCTCCATATAGCAGAAGTAACAACAAATTTGTGGAGTCTCAATAACACCAACGGCAAAGTTGAGTGTAGACATCATAACCCTGACGTACCACTTACTCGTCGTATAGTTCCTGCAACATGAGACATCGCAACCGTGTAGGTCAGTATGTTGAATGTACTGGCAATTTCACACCATAGAATAATAATGAAAATGCCTATCACTATATGCATATTTGGCTGGTGGAGGCTCTAAGTTTAATTTTTGCATAAAGCTAATTTTTTTTCCTACAACAAAGGAATTTAATTTAATTTACTACCAAATATATGCCATTATTGAGAAGGATCCTCCAAATCAATCCCAAAATTCCCTAGTTATTAATAACCCAATTCATTAAGTATATAAAGTGATGAGATCAACTAATAATTCACTTCTAGATACTCAAATTTGTCCACAACCGGGGACACGGCTAATCATGATTAGTTTATACACTTTGCAAAGGTTTGTGCACTTTTCCCCACAACTCTCGACCACCTCCATGATCGAAAGATAGAGACATAGTCTTTCTGAATGTGTTCCCCTTAACCCTGGATAGGCCGGTACACCTACTTTCCCTACATCTGCTAGCCTACCCGGAAAGGCTCACACAAACTTACTCAACTATGACAGAGCCCATATTGGCTTGTCACTACTGGAATCTGGTAATTTGCCGTCTGCCACCTCTTTGCCGTCCACCAGCTGATGGCAAAGAGCCTCTTTGCCGCCCGCTTCCACATAGCGGACGGCAAAGAATGTGCAGATGGCAAAAAGTCTATTTGCCGTCCGCTGTTTCTTTGCCGTCAGCCAGCTGACGGCAAAGAGCTAGAAGGCAGACGGCAAAGGGCCAGGTGGGCCCCACAGGGCACGGCGTGGCTAGGTCAGGTTCTTTGACGTCCGCCAGCGGATGGCAAAGAAGAGACGTGGGCCAACCCTAAACGGCTGCCCTCTTTGCCGTCTGCTAGCGGACGGCAAAGAAGGCCTACTTAACGGGCCGAGCCGTCTCCCCTCTCTCTCTTTCTCTGTCTCCCTCGATCCCGCGCGCCCGCCTCTCTCCTCCCCCGCCGCTCTGCCGCCGTCGCCCGCCAGCCCCGCCCTTGGACCCAGCCCCC
>NC_057814.1:244640393-244656553 GCF_018294505.1 Triticum aestivum
CCCTGCGCCGCCCCGCCCCGCCCCACCGGCCGACCTCGCCCTCCACCGGTGATCCCCTGCAGGTTTGTTCTTCCCCCCTTTTTTAGTTTATTTTTTTAGTTTCTTTTAGTTTAGTTTCTATTTTAGTTTTAGTTTAGTTTTATTTTCATTTTAGTTTTAGTTTTTGTTTATTTTAGTTTAGTTTATTTTAGATTAGTTTTAGTTTATAAGAAGAAGAGGAGTAGAAGGAGGAGGAGGAGGGAGGAAGAAGAGGAGGGAGAAGAAGAGGAGTAGAAGGACCCCCTAACCTGCTCATCCCGTTGTAAAAATTTAGTTAGGTCGATGGAAGAAACAAAATTGCTATGTTATTCATCTTTCAATTTAAATGTGTAGTTATTTCGTCGCTGCGAGGGTCTGGTGTTCGACGAGCTCTGCTCCTGCGTTCGTTGGTGAGCACAAATGACATCTCCTCCTCCCCCCTTCATTTGCTCTGTTCCGGTCTTTGTGCCGATGAAACTTGCTAGCTATAGGTGTCAATCATCAGTATGCGTAACCACTATGCGTCTCCCGTTCGAAAGGGTTACATCTATAAATATGCATGCATTTGCATATTTATAATCGTGATTCTTTCGAATTGTCCAATGTTATCCATGGATAGCCCGAGTATGTGTAGATTGGGTTCGTTTTCCCATATGCTCTGCTCCGGATCCGATGCAGAATTTCGTCAGTGCCTACCTGTTGTTCTCCGGGTACACATCCTCTCTGCTTATTGTTGAGACGTGTATCAGGAGAACAGCAGGGAGGTGCTGCCGAAATTTTGCGTCGGATCCGGAGCAGAGCATGGGAAAACGAACCCAATCTACACATACTCGGGTGGGATTAGGACCTATCTTTACCTATTAGCGTGTAGGTTGCATGGACGTAATAGAACTGACAAACTCCATTAACTGATGGATATGGTTTGCTTAATTATGTATATATTTCTTGTGTGTCCAGTAGGAAGTCAATATGAGTGATCGTGCATGGATGTACACCGGTTACACTAGTCAGAAAGTTTGGACCGAGGAATGGTTAACAAAAACCAAGGGGTTTGTTAGAGCCGCATTTGCAAATGGCCAGGAATTTAGCTGGTGCCCCTGTGCCCGTTGCGACAACTATAAAAAGAGGGACGAGCTTGAAATGAGTAAAGACCTGCAGAAGTTTGGTTTTACGCTTGGTTACACAGTCTGGACATTACATGGTGAGTCTGCCCAACGTGCCAGAGCCGAGGTTCGTCGTCGCACCGACGAGCATGGTACCGGGACCGCAGACATGGTGCAAGACTTTGACGATGCTCGGGACTCTGACGAGGAGATGGAGGAATCTGCAAAGGCCTTCACTGAAATGTTGGAGTCCTCAAAACATCCTCTCCACGAGCACACTGAGCTTTGTCAGCTGGATGCCATCTCACAAATAATGGCTTTGAAGGCTCAATTCAACTTGGGCAGAGAATGCTACGACTCGATGATGACAGTATTCGGACGATTTCTACCCAAAGGCCATGTGCTACCTCCAAACCTATACCAGTCAGACAAAATCCTCCGTGCTCTTAAGATGCCCTATGAGAAGATACATGCCTGTGAGAAAGGATGTGTGTTATTTAGGCTTCAGTATGAGGACTTGAACTATTGTCCCATTTGCAATTCTTCCAGGTATGTTGTGGTAGACAACGGTATGGGTGAGAAGACGCAGACCAAAATACCCGTTAATGTTCTTCGGTATATGCCAATCGTACCAAGACTTCAACGTCTTCTCATCGTCGAAGAGACGGCCAGACAGATGACATGGCACAAAACGGGCAAAAGAACCAAACTAGATGCAGATGGGAATGTAATGATGGTGCACACATCGGATGGTGAAGCGTGGAAGCGCTTCGATGCATTACATAAGGAAAAAACGGCAGATCCAAGGCATCCTCGAGTCGCCGTCAGCACAGATGGGTTCAGTGTGTTTGGTCAGATGGCAACCCCATACAGCTGTTGGCCTGTGTTTGTCATTCCACTCAATCTCCCCCCCGGGCAGATTATGCAAAGAAAGAACATTTTCCTGACGTTGATAATTCCAGGGCCCAACTATCCGGGGAAGAATATGAATGTGTACATGCAGCCGCTTAAGGACGAATTGCAAGAAGCTTGGGATAATGGGTTCAAGACATATGACGCCTTTAGCAAACAGAACTTCATAATGCGTGCCTGGTACATATACTCGACGCATGACTTGCCGGCGTATGCGCTATTCGTATTGCCGTCATATTGGCTGCCTATTTGGTCATAATGCAAACAAGGAACACTGGCTACCTATTTGGTCATATTGCCGTCTGCTGGCAGACGGCAAAGTGACCAGCTATGTCGTCTGCCAGCAGACGGCAAAGATTCAAACCTCTTTGCCGTTTGCTGGCGGACGGCATATCTGGACACATGGCAGCTTCCCAGTGCTGCCTAGCTGGGCTCTTTGCCGTCTGTCAGCGGACGGTGTCGTGGAATTGTCACGGCAGATGTCCTCGTGCAAGGACTTAGTCGTGGAGCCATCGCAGCTAGGAAGCTTAAAGGGGTTAAACGGGACAAGGAACACGTGGGTTATACTGGTTCGGCCCCTTACGGTGAAGGTAAAAGCCTACGTCTAGTTGAGGTGGTATTACTTAGGGTTTTGATGACCAGGGAGCTTAATCGCTATGCCTGGCTCTCGATCTGTTGTCTCTCGTCCTGAACCGCCGCCGGGTCGTCCCTTTATATAGAGAGGTTGATGCCCCGCAGCTCTCAGAGTCCCGGCCGGCTTATAGCAGTATCCGGCTCGGACTCTTAACTACTCTTGCCTTACATTACAAGTCTTGCCATAACGGCGGTTTATCACTACGGGCCTTAAGCCGCCTCCGGGTCTTAAGCCCACTATTGATCCGCCATCCTCTAGCCTGGTACTGGGCTTTACGTGATGATCATTATAACGTAACCCGGCCCCTCCTGGGCGGGTGACTCTAATGGTTATATCCTCAACATTAGGTCCCTGCAACCTGTGAAACCTGTTTGTACAACACTTAGACAAAAACCTGCATGTGTTAACCATGGCGGCTCATATCTCCGGCTTAAAGAGGCCATGCGCTGTGAAATTTCCGGCTTATTCATGATAGAGTTTTAAATAACTTCAATTACTTATGATATCCACAGCGGCTTAGATAACCCGACACACTTAGCCATATATCATTAGGCCCCTTCATAAGCCGCCATCTTGAATACTGAACTGAAATCTTCCTCCGGCTTATATTTGAATCGGACATTTTCATTTGTCATAGGCTTTCGTCTTTCACCATGCCGCCCAAGGCTCCCAAGGCACCCATTACGTGCAACTGGGTGAGATCCAATGTTACTAATAATACTTTAGATGACTTTGTGAAGACGGGTTACCTACCCAAAAAGGAGGTCACATCCTACCGTGCGCCTGACCCGTCCGAAGAGAGACCTCCACCAAAAGACGGAGAGGTTGTTGTATTTGCTGACCACATGAGCCGGGGCTTTGCTCCTCCTGGCTCAAAATTCTTCAGAGATGTTCTGAACTTTTTCGATCTGCGACCTCAAGACATTGGACCCAATTCCGTGTCGAACATTTGTAACTTTCAAGTGTTCTGTGAGGTATATCTTGGAGAGGAACCTAGCCTGCTACTCTTTAGGGAGTTATTTTACCTGAACCGCCAGAATGAATGCGCCAACGGGCCTAGCTTGGAACTTGGCGGAATATCAATTCAATGACGGAGGGATTGTCTCTTTCCTTACACTGAGCCGCCAAGCCACCCAAAGGACTGGAATCAGACATGGTTCTACTGCCAGGATACTTCTCCGGCTGATGAGAACCCTCTGCCTGGCTTTCGCGCCATGCGTCTGGAGTCAAACCACCCCCTGCCAGACAAATTATCTCAAGCTGAGCGACAACCACTTATCCCCACCATCAACAAGATTAAGGCTCTTCTGGGAAACGGCCTTAACGGCGTTGATCTGGTCCGGGTCTGGATTGCTTGGCGGGTCATTCCTCTAAGCCGCCGCCCCGGCTTAATGTGTGATTACACGGGCCGGAAGGATGATCCTGTTCGGCACAGCCCCAACAACTTACCTGAAGACGTCATTGATGACATGACCAAGTCCCTTCTGAACGAGAGCTTAGCAGACTGCGGGAGGACCGGCTTAAATCCCTTCTGCAAAGCTAACCCGGCTCCAGCGGTAAGCTGCTGATCGGAGCACTTTACTTTCCATTTTAACAATTTTCGTCTTAACTTCAAGAAACCTTTGTTGTATTTTTCAGGCTAACGATAAGTTCTGGAAGGTCAGGTATGACCATGAGGCTGCTAAAAAAGCCAAGAAGGCTAAAAAAGCCGCCAGGAGAGCCGCTCCCCGCAAGAAGGGGAGTAAGCCTAGCGCCTCAGACCTGCTTCAGCTGGACGACTCCTCCGAGTCAGAGGTAGCCCTTGATTCTTATGCTCTTTTTTGTTTGTTCTTAACCACCTTATCGACACTGATTATCAGCAGGAGGACACTGGAGCGAGTAACCCGGTGACTGAAGAGGTAACTATACTTTCCTCCGACTCGGAGCCCTTGCCAAGGCTGAAAGTCCGAAGAGTAACCCGGAAAGTAAGATTTTCACATCCTTTAGCTTATCAAGATCCTCAATTTCTTTTGAAGCGACAGAGTCATGAGAGCCGGAGGCACACCCGAACCAACAAGGATGTAGACCTCTCCTCCGGCTTACCTGAAGCATCAAGGAAGCGCCGGACCGAGGTTATCTCCAACTTATATCCTTTTCATCCTTTGGCGGGCGTCACTCGTCAACCGCTCAATTCTTCTGATTCAAACTATCAGGAAACTTCACCTTCCTCCGGGGACTCCATGCAATCTAACTTGCCGGCTTTCAAGACCGCACCCGGGTAATGATGATCAGCTTATGTTGTGCTTATCTTTCTCATGTTTTTGCACTAACCTTTTGACTCTCAGTGCCCAAGCAAAGCTCAGCAAGAGGGCAAAGAAAAGTAACCCAGTCGAAAAACCGGTCTTGACTGAACCCAACGCCTCTGCTTCTGAGCCGCCGTCTGCACCAGCTCCAGAAACCACCGCTCCAACTGAACAACAAGCCATGGAGAATTCTGACAACCCGGAGATCCCCAGCTCAGCTCAACCGGCCGATGACCCGGATGTGGTGATTACCCGGACCGAATATGTTGAGCCGGGAAGACCCACTGTGATGGCCAGATGCTCTGCTAAAGAAGAACTGCTGGAGCGCCGCAGGGCCAGACTGGATATCACTGACTATGCTAACTTGAGCATTGGAGACATTGTTTCTGGTTATATTGGTCAAGTGCACAACAGCCGGGACCTGGAGATTGACATGGTGAAGCAGATACAGCAAAAATCTGAGGTACAACTCTCTTGCTTACTCCATAGTCATCCTTACCATGCTAGCCCCCAAGTCTATTACTTATGATAGAATATGTTGTAGACTTAACTTCCGGCTTACCTTCATGAACCGGCACTTATAAATAGAATCTTTCAGCATACATTAGCCCCCAAGTGCCAAGTGTCTTTGCTTGCAAAGTGCTTGGGACTTTAATGTTGCATGATAACCACTCAAACTGTAACCCGGAATTTGTACAGGCTGCCTGCAAGAGATTTGAATCGGAAATCTCTGAGCTGAAGAACCGCCTAAAGACTCAGGAAACTGAGACCCGGAAGGCCAATGCCAAGTTTGCGTTCAGTGTTGCTGCACAAGAAAAACTGAAGAAAAAATTTGAAACAGAAAGAAAAACTTGGGCCGATGAGAAGACTGCCTTGCTCAGCCGGGCCGAACAAGCGGAGGCTGCCCTTACTGAAAGAACCGCCGAACTCTCCGGCTTAAAACACCATGTGTCACAGATGGTCTCCGCAATCTTCGGCAAGTTATTCTGTAAGCTTTTAACAAGTTTACATTCTTCATGTCTCATAAGTCCCATCGTTGCCATCAGCTCACCTGACGTTATTATGCAGGTCCCAGAAGCTCCAATCTGAATCAGAACGTGCTGACCAAGCTGAAGGCGGTTTACACCTTGGTGGAGCAACTCTACACCGGGTCACAACGTGCTTTAGCTGTTGTGGCCCTGTCCAATGAGGTTCCCACTCACCTGGCAGACGTACTCAGGCGGCTTGCCGTACTTCCTCAACGCTTCCAAGAGCTGAGACGGGCTTCTGCAAGAGCCGGAGCTATAGCTGCTCTAAGCCGGGCCAAGGCGTTTCAACCGGAGCTAGACCCGGCCGACATCGCTCTTGGATACCCCAGCCTGAAGGAAGACGGCACCCCCTTTGACCAAAAAGACTTTGCCGCCTGTGTGAAGAGCGTGCGCCCGGTGGCCACCTTGATTGGGAATGACACCGACCTTACCAAATATCAGCCGGGCTATGACACGGAGAATCAGAGGATCCCAACTCCACGCTATGAAGCAGTCAGCCTGATCCCTCCGACTCGTAAGCATACCTTCGCCCCAGAAGTTGACCCGGCCGGGTTAATTGATGATGAGGCTAAATTTGAAGCTTTGAGCAGCATTGACTGGAAATCATCAACCTTCTAGGTCATGGAATCAGCCGGAGGAGCGGAGAGGGATGAGCCGGGAGCTTCAACCCAACAAGCACCTTGATTTCTTAAGCGGCTCATGGTTACGCCTTAAAAACAATGCCTCACCTTTTGGACTCGGGGAGTCTTGTAATAGAGTAGGACAAACACTTAATTTTGTCGTGCCATCGCGCATGTGTGGAGTGCTTAACTCCGTTGAAGCTGCTCTTTATATTCCTCCGGGTCATATTTGATCATTTACTTTCCTTAAGCTTGAAGAACTGTCTTTAATTGTTCTGCATAGAAAAACAAATCACAAGTCTCTAGGCGGCTTACCGCATGGAGAGTCATATATCTTATATATAACCCAGAATATAAATCAAGGTCATAAAAGACCGGCTCTCAATCATATCTTCGGGATAACCACAATAGCATACCTGCACCTTGCAAGTACACCTCCGGCTTATGTAACCCAAATAATGAGGTTGAGAACGCAACTCCGGTTCACCAGCACCTATAATGCGTATTGTGTGCTATCAATCATTATTAATCAAAGTTAAGCCGACGGAGTATGAACCGCCCGTGCACACCTTTGATTTGATCCAAAGAACTTATTGCAAACCAAAAGATCAAAAACTTAGGGGCTTCTGATTCGAATACGACCAGAGAACCGTCCCAAAGGGGTTAATCTAAGATTCGAATGCGATCATATAGCCCCCAGTGGCTTTGGCGTTGCCTATCAAGAGGGTACCGACAGCTATATTCTCTTGGGTTCGGATATGACCCATGTTTGAACAGGAAGCCCCCAAATGACCTTAAGAGTTGTTTAACGACGCTGATTCGAATACGATCCACGTCGGTTCCCAAAGGGGGTTGAGCCATGATTCAAATATGATCAAGACAAACTCCCCAATGAGCTCGGCAATTTGCCAATCAAGTGGGTATCGACAGCTATGTTCTCTTTGGTTCGAATACGACCTATGTTTGAACAGGAAGCCCCCAGGTGATCATATTGTTAACGGCTAGATTCGAATACGATCGTAAGCCGGATCCACCTCCAAGTGACCATGTAATGTTGTAATGGAAATAACACATTTACCTTTGGAGGAGAAAAGGACAGAGGTCCTGCTTTATTATTTATCATAATATATACATGGCTACGGAAATATGTACATTATGAGAGCCGGTGGCTCAAGTGTAATAAGGCCGAAGCTGAGCTATGTTCCACAGCCGACGGGTCTCTTCCTCCGACTTACGTGAATCTTTGTGCTCCCGAACATCGATAAGGTAGTATGACCAGTTGTACAAGTTCTTGCTGACCACAAAGGGCCCTTCCCAAGGCGGGGATAACTTGTGTGCATCTGTTTGATCTTGGATGAGCCGGAGCACCAGATCACCTTCCTGGAAGACCCTGGACTTAACCCGACGGCTGTGATAGCGGCGCAGGTCTTGTTGGTAAATCTCCGAGCGAGTTGCTGCCACATCACGCTGTTCTTCCAACAAGTCAAGAGCATCTTGGCGCGCCCGCTCATTATCCGCCTCAACATAAGCCGCCACTCGAGGCGAGTCATGACGGATGTCGCTAGGGAGGACTGCTTTCGCTCCATAAACCATGAAGAAAGGCGTGTAACCCGTAGACCTGTTAGGAGTAGTATTGATGCTCCATAACACGGAGGGTAACTCCTCCACCCAACAACCCGGCGTCCGTTGCAAAGGGACCAAAAGCCGGGGCTTGATGCCCTTCAAAATCTCCTGATTAGCTCTCTCAGCTTGACCATTGGATTGAGGGTGAGCCACTGATGAAACATCAAGTCGAATATGCTCTCGTTGACAAAACTCCTCCATGGCGCCTTTAGACAGATTGGTACCATTGTCAGTTATAATGCTGTGTGGAAAACCAAAGCGAAATATCACCCTTTTCATGAACTGAATCGCTGTGGCTGCATCACACTTACTAACTGGCTCCGCTTCAACCCACTTTGTGAAATTGTCGACTGCCACCAAGAGGTGGGTCTTCTTATCCTTGGATCTTTTAAAAGGCCCAACCATATCAAGCCCCCAGACCGCAAATGGCCAAGTAATTGGAATCATCCTCAACTCCTGAGCCGGCACATGAGCCCGTCGTGAGAACCTCTGACAACCGTCACATTTACTGACCAAGTCCTCCACATCAGCATGAGCCGTCAGCCAATAAAAACCATGACGAAAAACCTTGGCCACAAGGGATTTTGAGCCGGCATGATGACCACAATCCCCCTCGTGAATCTCACGTAAAATTTCTTGACCTTCCTCAGGGGAAATACAACACTGAAAAGTTCCAGTGACACTGCGATGATGCAGCTCGCCATTAATAACTATCATCGACTTAGACCGCCGGGTTATTTGTCTGGCCAAAGTTTCATCCTCAGGCAATTCTCCCCGGGTCATGTAAGCCAAGTATGGTACTGTCCAGTCTGGGGTAATGTGGAGAGCCGCCACCAACTGTACCTCCGGGTCAGGAACAACCAAGTCTTCCTGTGTAGGCAACTTGACAGAAGGGTTATGCAAAATGTCCAAGAAAGTATTAGGCGGCACCGGCTTTCGCTAAGAGCCCAGCCGGCTGAATGCATCAGCCACCTCGTTCTTCCTGTGATCGATGTGCTCTACTTGGTAACCCTGAAAATGTCCAGCAATGGCATCAACTTCGCGGCGATAAGCTACCATGAGAGGGTCCTTGGAATCCCACTTGCCTGACACTTGTTGGGCCACTAAATCTGAGTCGCCAAAGCACCTTACCCGGCTCAAGCTCATCTCCTTAGCCATCTGAAGACCATGGAGCAAGGCCTCGTACTCAGCTGCATTGTTAGTACAGGGAAACATCAACCGTAGCACATAGCAAAACTTGTCACCTCGAGGGGAAGTTAATACAACTCCAGCCCCCGAGCCCTCCAATTGCCTAGACCCATCGAAGTGAATAGTCCAGTAGGTATTGTCCGGTTTCTCTTCAGGCACCTGCAGCTCTGTCCAATCGTTGATGAAATCCACCAATGCTTGAGACTTGATAGCAGTGCGTGGCACGTACTTCAGACCATGAGGCCCAAGTTCTATAGCCCACTTAGCAACTCTTCCTGTGGCTTCTCTGTTTTGGATGATATCTCCTAGGGGAGCAGAACTAACCACAGTGATAGGGTGACCCTGGAAATAATGCTTAAGCTTCCGGCTTGCCATGAATACCCCGTAAACAAGCTTCTGCCAATGTAGATACTGTTGTTTAGACTCAATGAGCACTTCACTGACGTAGTAAACCGGCCGCTGAACCGGATACTCCTTACCCTCTTCCTTGCGCTCCACCACCACAGCCACACTGACGGCTCGTGTGTTAGCGGCTACATACAGTAATAAGGGCTCCTTGTCAACAGGAGCAGCAAGAACTGGGGGCTCAGCCAGCTGTCTCTTCAAATCCTCAAAAGCAGCATCAGCAGCATCATTCCAGACAAAGTCATCTGTTTTCTTCATCAACTGGTACAGTGGCATGGCCTTTTCACCCAAACGGCTGATAAATCAGCTCAAAGCAGCGACGCGGCCCGCCAGACACTGGACGTCATTTATGCACGCCGGCTTAGCCAGAGAGGTGATTGCCTTGATCTTTTCCGGGTTAGCTTCAATGCCTCTGTGAGAAACCAGAAAACCCAAGAGCTTACCTGCGGGAACACCAAAAACACACTTGGCTGGGTTAAGCATCATCTTGTAAACCCGGAGATTATCAAAGGTTTCTCTAAGATCATCTACCAGGGTCTCCTTCTCCTTGGACTTAACCACGATATTATCCACATAGGCATGAACATTGCGCCCAATCTGGTTATGAAGACAATTCTGCACAC
The DNA here is from genome assembly GCF_018294505.1 of Triticum aestivum. Lineage (NCBI taxonomy): Eukaryota > Viridiplantae > Streptophyta > Magnoliopsida > Poales > Poaceae > Triticum > Triticum aestivum. The sequence continues at coordinate 244,650,830 of NC_057814.1, forward strand.
AACGCTGGTAAGTCGCCTGTGCACTCTTGAGCCCAAAAGGCATAGACACATAACAGAAGGCTCCAAAGGGAGTGATGAACGCCGTCTTCTCATGGTCCTTAACTGCCATTTTAATCTGATGGTATCCAGAATAAGCATCCAAAAAACTTAAGCGCTCACAACCCGTCGTAGCATCAATAATTTGATCAATACGGGGGAGAGAAAAAGGATCAGCCGGACAAGCTTTGTTTAAATCCGTGTAGTCAACACACATCCACCAGGTGCCGTTTTTCTTGAGCACGAGTACCGGGTTAGCTAACCATTCTGGATGAAAAACTTCAACAATAAATCCGGCCGCCAAGAGCCGGGCTACCTCCTCACCAATGGCTTTCCGCCTCTCCTTATTAAACCGTCGGAGGAATTGCCTGACCGGCTTAAAATTCGGATCAATATTGAGAGTGTGCTCAGCGAGTTCTCTAGGTACACCCGGCATGTCAGAGGGTTTCCATGCAAAGATGTCCTTGTTCTCACGGATGAACTCGATGAGCGCGCCTTTCTATTTCGGATCCAGATTGGCACTGATGCTGAACTGCTGGGATGAGTCGCCTGGAACAAAGTCAACAAGTTTAGTCTCATCAGCGGACTTAAATTTCATTACCGGCTCATGCTCCGTGGTTGGCTTTTTCAAAGACGTCATATCTGCCGGGTCAACATTGTCCTTGTAAAACTTTAACTCCTTTGTTGCACAAACAGATTCTGCATAAGCCGCGTCACCTTCCTCACACTCCGAGGCTATCTTTCGGCTGCCATGAACTGTAATGGTCCCATTGTGACCCGGCATCTTGAGCTGCAAATACACGTAACACGGCCATGCCATGAACTTGGCGTAAGCTGGCTGCCCAAATAAATCATGATACGGACATCTTATCTTAACCACCTCAAAGGTTAATTTTTCCGCGCTGTAGTTGTACTCATCTCCAAAAGCCACTTCCAGCTCGATCTTACCAACTGGATATGCCGACTTACCAGGCACCACACCATGGAAAACAGTATTGGACTGGCTGAGGTTCTTATCAATCAACCCCATACGACGGAAGGTCTCATAATAGAGGATGTTGATGCTGCTGCCTCTGTCCATGAGCACTTTAGTGAATTTATATCTCCCCACCTGAGGAGCCACCACCAGGGCCAGGTGACCCGGATTATCAACCCGGAGAGGGTGATCTTCCCTACTCCACACAATAGGCTGCTCGGACCATCTTAAATAGCGTGGAACCGCCGGCTCAACAGCATTCACAGCCCTTTTATGAAGCTTCTGATCTCGCTTGCACAGACTGGTGGTAAACACATGATACTGTCCACCATTGAGCTGCTTTGGATTGGTCTGGTATCCCCCCTGCTGCTGCTGATGACCCTGGTCGGACTGCTGATTAAAGCCCCCTTGAACATTCTGATAATTGAAATTTGAGCCACCGCCCGGGCCATGAAAGCCGCCGGCGCCTGAGCCGCCGCCCGGGCCATTATTGCCATTGAAAGCATTGGAATTCTTAAAGGCCTTCATGATTGCGCAGTCCTTCCATGGATGAGTGGCCGGCTTTTCCCTAGAGCCATGCCTCGGGCAGGGCTCATTTAACAATTGTTCAAGCGTCGGGCCTGACCCGCCGGCTCGGGGAGGTGGTCTCCCCTTGCGCCGGTGGTTGTTACCCTGTGAATTGGTGTTGGCCACAAATTCCATACTGCCATCAGCCTTATGCTTGTTACCTCCTTGGTTCGCCGGGTTATGCTGGGGGCCCTTGCCATTGCCATTCCGTTTTCCCATCCCTGTCCTTTCATCATCCGACGCGGGATCCTTGGTACTATCAGAGTCGGCGTACTTGACCAGAGCCGCCATCAGCGTACCCATATCATTGCAATCGCGCTTGAGCCGCCCGAGCTTCATCTTCAGGGGCGCAAAACGACAATTCTGCTCTAACATTAAGACTGCAGAGCCGGCATCCATCTTATCAGATGAATGTATTATCTCTTTGACCCGGCGAACCCAATGGGTTGTAGACTCACCCTCCTGCTGCTTGCAATTAGTCAAATCCACAATTGACATAGATTGCCTACATGTATCTTTGAAGTTTTGGATGAACCGGGCTTTTAGTTTAGCCCAAGACCCGATAGAGTTCAGTGGCAGTCCTTTCAACCAAGTGCGGGCAGTCCCATCTAACATCATGGTGAAGTACTTGGCCATTGCCGCTTCGCTGACCTCCAGCAACTCCATAGCCATCTCGTAACTCTCGATCCATGCTCCGGGTTGTAAATCAGCCGTGTAATTAGGTACCTTCCTAGGCCCTTTGAAATCCTTGGGCAGACGTTCATTGCGGAGAGCCGGCACCAGACAAGGGACACCTCCAGTCCTCGTAGGTATACCCGCATCAATAGAAGCCGTCGGATAAGCCGGGGGTGGCTGGTAAGCCGTCAACTGAGGCACCTGCTCCGCCTCTTGCCGTGCTCTGTCTTGGTCTACCGCGTGAAAGGCTCCGTTATGAGCCGGGCCGTGGCCAGGAGGCAAGTCATGGCGTCAGACATTGCTTGAGCCGGTCGCTGAGACCATGTGTCTGCTATAACTCGGGCTCCGGCCTGGACGAGGGGTTGAATGAATCATGTCCTGACTATAAGAATATGCCTCCTGCTGCGCCAGAGCTATCTGAAGGAGTTCTCTGACCCGGCGGGTTTCAACCGACGTTGGAGAGTCGCCATCGATTGGGAGAGCCGCCAGTCGCACCGCCGCGGCGACCATGTTTTCCAACGGGTTGGCATAATGACCCGGTGGTATTGGCACATACTGAGGTGGGGCGGCGTTCACCCGGGGAGGCCCCATCACTTGGGGCTGAATTGACGTTCCAGCCCCGGGCGTCGTGATCTCTGGCGGGTTACTGGGCCCTGCACCAGGCGTGTTGAAGAGGTTTCGAGGATCGTAAACCGGAGGGAGTCGAGATTGGGCCTTTTGATGCCTCCTTCTCATGACCTCATTGGACGCGTTCTGATCCATCGTGAGCCGAAAAGACTGTGCCTGAATCAGCCGAGTCTGGGCGTCGAGAGCCGCCCTCTCCGCAGCCATCCTGATCCCTTCCGCCGCCAGATCCTCCTTGGCTTTTGCTAGATCCAACTTTAACTGTGCCACCTCCGCGTCATGCTGAGCTTGATCCGCTGGGGCGATCGTAGCGGTTAACAGTGCTGTCATCTTGTCCGTGAGATCCATCAGCACCTGAGCCGGCGAGGGCACAGGGCTTCCTGCCCCGGCGGTGGGGTTTTGAACAGGTTGTGCGCCAGGCATGAAGATTCCAACCCGGCTCGACGACTCAAAGGGGTCCGGAATACTGTCGCCATCGGAACAACACCTGAGCCTGCCATCTTGAAGTTGGTATAACAAATCGGTCTCCTCTATGGATGACTCGCCGTCAGAGCGAGCGGCCGTCTCATCACCAGATCCAGATCCTTCAGAGAGCTCTCCATGGACGCATCCCACGAAAGCACGCTTCAAGGCAGGCAAAGTCCGGGCGGGTCGTGCATGTTGAGCCGTCTCGATAAGATCGGCGCAGAGGTCCGGCTCAGGGCCCGGCTCACCAATCTTGCCAATAAAGACATGGATTCCGCCGAAGGGGACCCGGTACCCGTACTCAATTGAGCCGGCGTCGGGGCCCCAATTTGCATCGTCGATGTAGAGCTTGCCGCGACGACTCTTGGTCATCCGGCCCACAGCGTATCCCTTGAGCCCTTCGAAGCTGCCCTTCAAGAACTCAAATCCACCGTGCGCTGGCCCCACGGTGGGCGCCAACTGTCGTGGAATTGTCACGGCAGATGTCCTCGTGCAAGGACTTAGTCGTGGAGCCATCGCAGCTAGGAAGCTTAAAGGGGTTAAACGGGACAAGGAACACGTGGGTTATACTGGTTCGGCCCCTTACGGTGAAGGTAAAAGCCTACGTCCAGTTGAGGTGGTATTACTTAGGGTTTTGATGACCAGGGAGCTTAATCGCTATGCCCGGCTCTCGATCTGTTGTCTCTCGTCCTGAACCGCCGCCGGGTCGTCCCTTTATATAGAGAGGTTGACGCCCCGCGGCTCTCAGAGTCCCGGCCGGCTTATAGCGGTATCCGGCTCGGACTCTTGACTACTCTTGCCTTACATTACAAGTCTTGCTATAACGGCGGTTTATCACTACGGGCCTTAAGCCGCCTCCGGGTCTTAAGCCCACTATTGATCCGCCATCCTCTAGCCTGGTACTGGGCTTTACGTGATGATCATTATAACGTAACCCGGCCCCTCCTGGGCGGGTGACTCTAATGGTTATATCCTCAACAGACAGCAAAGATCTTTGACTCTTTGCCATCCGCTGGCAGACGGCAAAGAGCGCCGTTAACCCCTAACGGCTCTCACGCCACCGCACTTCCGTCCGCTGTCTTTGCTGTCTGCTGGCCTCGAATGGCGGATGGCGTAATCCTTTGCCGTCCATTTCTAAGAAGCGGACAGCAAAGAAGGCCTTTGCTGGCACGCGTTCATCCGGACAGTTTGCCGTCCGCTAGCGGACGACAACTCCGTGATCTATGCCTTTGCCGTCCGCCATGGCAGACGGCAAAGAAGCTGATTCCAGTAGTGTGTGGCTGCACATGGAAGTTTCTAGGCATGAAATATCGTATGATCCCTTTGAGCCTGGGTGTCATTCCATAGGGTGATCTCACGGGTCCTCCGGGATCCCCTTGGGCAAGCACTGGATTCTCCAGGTGCCCCAACCACTCCACCCAGAGTTGTGTTTATGTTGCCACCTTTAAAGTTACCCTTAATTATCATTTTTCTCTCACAACTTGCATGAATCACACATACCAATCCCCATCTACGAGCATGGCTAAGCAATATATATGACATAACGAATATTCCGGGGTGATCAAAAGTCATAGGTTCCTACCTCATGAACTATATAGCAATGCCATAATTCCCAATCCTACTCATGCAAATATTTGGGTAAATAGGTAGTAAAAGTATGATCAAAGTGTGAACTTGCCTTGTACTGCTGATGAAGATTCTTAACACTCATAATTCCTGATAGTTCTTGTAACACCCCGGATGTAACTTTCCATATTTGTAACCCCAACTCTTGCCATTTTCGGCTATGTGTTATGATATTCCCCTCGTGGTCGGGTTTTGTTTTTTGTTTTGCATTTTGTTCATGTCATGCATCTCATATCATGTCATCATGTGCATTGCATTTGCATACGAGTTCGTCTCATGCATCCGAGCATTTTCCCCGTTGTCCGTTTCGCAATCCGGCACTCCCACGCGCACCGGCGCGTCCCTCTTGTCTCTTTTCGTGAGCGGGTGTTAAATGTTCTTGGAATGGACCGAGTCTTGGCAAGTGGCCTTGGTATACCACCGGTAGACCACCTGTCAAGTTTCGTTCCATTTGGAGGTCGTTTGGTACTCCAACGGTTACCCGGGTAACCGCAAAGTCCTTTTGTGTGTTGCAGCAAAACCCCCCCTCCAAACAGCCCAAAACCCCTCTAAGTACCTTCCATGCTCTAGGTCGTTCGATCACGATTGTGTGGGCGAAAACCGCACTTCATTTGGAGCCTCCTAGCTCCCTCTACCTATATATATGTGTCCCCCTCCGAATTTTCTCGCAGTCCAAACCCTAACCCCGCTCCTCCGTGCCGCCGGACACGTCCGCCGCCGGCCGGACGAAGCCCGCCGCCGCGCCCGCACCAATC
>NC_057814.1:244973516-245056350 GCF_018294505.1 Triticum aestivum
TACCGCGACGACCCGAGGGGATCGCCAGCGAGCTCGAGCTCGGGGACGGCGGCCCGCAGCCTGCCCGGCCGGGCTACGGCTATCTACACATTTGTGGAGTGTGTGGGACTGGAGGATGGTGCTCGAGTAGGCTGGGGGGTGGCTCCTTTTATAGGCGAGCGTCGGGGGTGGATCGGGCTCCGCTGGCGACACCTGGACACTGCGCCCGGCGACGAGCGGTATCTGTGAGAGGAGGAGAAAGCGACGCAACTCATGCGGGGACTGTGGGCGAACGGGGACGAGCACAGGATCAAGAGGAAGCCGACGAGCACAGTGCAGAGTGCACTGTGGCGTTGGCCAGACCGCGCCCTTGCTCGCTGCGGTAAGCTCCGGTGTCGGCGAGTGCCAGGGGGAGTTAAGGGAGTTGAGACGAAGATGGTGGCGAAGTTTGGCACGCTCGGGCAGTCGGGGAAGCGAGCACGCGCGAAACATGGCGCTCGGTGGCACTCAGAGCGCGTCGACACGCATGCTGGCATCATGGACACGCGTGGTCACCGCGTGAACTCTTCCCTCAGGTCGACCAACATCCAAAGGTTATGTCTGGCTTGTTGTTCGTTGTAGTTTTGAAGATTACCACGCTTTGGTTTGGCTCCAGATGCAGTAGAGAAGATTTTACAAGCCAGGTAAGTTTCTGATCAGTAACTTTGAGAGGTTATTGAGGTCAAATGGCTGGGAGTTGGGGGCTGTGCTTTGGGGGCTAGCCATCATCTACTAAGGTGATGATGCACAAGAAAATTCAGGCACAATGGAGCAAGTAAAATGGTAGTTGCTGTAGAAACCACCATTTCTGTCTAGAACAGAAAATATTTACTGTAGCAAAAATATTCCAAAAAGTGATGTAATATTTTTGCTCGGGAAGGTGCCCTATGGTTGAAAGAATATTTGTGAATTTTCTTAGATTTTTGTGAGCCAGAAAAATTGGGGTTGCTTTGGAGCTCATTGAACTTGCTAGGGTTTTAGAGAGGAAAAATGAATATTTTTCGTTTAAGAAAAATATTCCCAAGATTATTTTGAGGTGGATCAGAAGGGGAATGATGATTAGAGAGGGAAATGATGCACTTGGGTGAAAGCCAAGGGTACCCAAGTGTTTAAGTCCATATGAAAAGATTCAAAAACTCCAAATTTCAAAATAAACCCAAATGAAAATCAGGCAAATAAGAGAGGGCAAAAATCAGGCTGTCACAAATTGCTCAAAGTTTCGCATGACTTAGCTTTTCTATCGTTGTACGAGCGTTTACTGCATCCGCAGACGACACCGCCCGTTTGGTCGTCTTCTTCCTTGGAGTGACGACCACAATGAAGCCGCTGCTCCAACCAGACCAGATTTCTGGAACTGCGCCGCCCCCTACCTGGCGCGCCAAAGATGTCGGGGAAAATGCGACACCTATGGAATCTCTGAGATCCCTTCTATGGTTGGCGGGCCCGAGGTTGTACAAAGAGCGGGTCTAGAAGTCAGCACAAAGATCGTTTACCCAGGTTCGGGCCGCGAGGATGCGTAATACCCTAGTCCTGCTTTGGTGTATATTTGAGTGTTCTTGAGTTCTTGAACTAGCTACGAGGTGTAACTTTTCCAAAAGATCCGAATCCTTCTCCCGTACGCCTCGGGCCTCGTTTTATAGACAAAAGGGGTTGCCACAGTGGCACACAGGAGGTGGAAAGGTGTACAGTGGCTGAGTCTATCCCCTAGCACCGCCGGATAAATGCATTTAATGCGCTGCCGACGTGCCCTTCTTGCTTTATCGGGGACGGCAAGGAAGCTCGTCCCAGCTGTCGCCGCCTTGTCTGGCTCTGACGCACATCCGAGCTGATGAGGTGTTGTAGTGCCATGTTAGCTGGCTGCTAGGCTGGCGCGGTGGCAGAGTCTTCAAGAAGATCTGCATGCCACCACGCAGGTGCTTGCTTAGTCAGCGTGGAGGGCGCACATTGCCACACAGGTGCTCGCCCAGCTGGTTGGGCTGGCAGCTGCATGGGAGCGGTGGTGGATTCTTGGCAGATGTGGGCCTGTCCGCGGCCCCACTGATGTCCTCGGCAAGGGTCTTGTCGGGGCCTCGGCAAGGGTCTTGTCGGGGCCTCGGCAAGGGTCTTGCCGTGGCATCGCGGTCGTCCCCGGCAAGGATCTTGCCGGGGGTCTCGTGGATTCCCTCGGCAAGGATCTTGCCGAGGGTTGTCATCTTCTGGTTCTCATCTGATCTTGTGTGCTCATGATCTTCACAAAGATCTGCATGCCACCATGAAGGTGCCTCCCGAGCCTTGGTTCCAATGTGGTTGATGGTGTTGGAACCCTTGGGCTCAAGGGTGGCGCGCTCTGCTGGTGTTGGGCAAGTTGCCCCGGCAAGGCTCTTGCCGGGGCTGCAGAGGTCGCCCCGGCAAGAGGGCTGCAGAGGTCGCCCCGGCAAGACTCTTGCCGGGGGAGTCCACCTCACCCTCTTGCTCTCAGTGTCTTTGGCCTTGGCATTGCGTTGGTTGTTTTGTGCTCCGGCTTCCCTCCTCTGCCTTGCTAAGTGTGGCCGCGGGCGTGGCTCTGACTGCTCGTGCACAAGTAAAGGGGTAAAGAGGAGAGCCCTTACTTTTGTACACCGACACCGACGGAAAAGGAGGGATGGGACTAGAGGAGCCCATACATAGGGAGGGGCACCGTCATGGTATACCATAATAGGGGAGGTTAGGCATGAGCTTGGTCACGCCAGAGCGGAAGGACTAAAGTAAATGAGCCCAATATAACCTACATCACCGTATGGGCCGGTGGACCCCCCTTTTTGCCGGAGCGAGAGGGTATAAAAAAGTGACGACGACAACATTTCTAAAGGAGGAGGAATACCGAGAAAAACACACTGAAGCACAAATATAGGGTGTTATACCACTATGGTGGCCTGAACCGTAAAATCCTTTGTCGCATGCGTGGAATGATCAGAGTGTTTTAACCCCTGGTCGAACAATCTAGGAGCAACATCGTAGCTCTGATCTCGATGATCACCTATTGACAATGGTATAGTTGGCTGTAAGACTCGACCTGAGCACCTCCCTCCTCCATCTCAACATCACACCCTCCTCCACGGGCTCGAGCTCAAGGGCCACTTCAATGGGGCTACTGCGACCGACACCAAATGACATTGGAGACAAGGGCCAATAGTGTTGCAACCAGCAACCACCGTGGGTGGAGAAAAATGGCCCCGATGTTGGAGACATGATGGATGCAGGGACCACGTGTTGGAACAAGCCGACGTCATCGCTACAACCGGGGTGAACATTTACTGCAACAAATGTGCTCAAAAGCTCCAACGGGGCTCCCATCAATGTTGGAGAAGACATGTCGGAAACCTTGGTGCTACAACGGGCACCCAGTGATGCTGGAACGCCGACCACCATTTGCTGCAACGACAATCGAAAGTTACGACCATGTTTTCCACAAATTCGAACCGATAATAAAAGGTTGCGACTGCTGGGAACTATCTAGGAGATGCATAGCAACGAGAGGGGGAGAGTGTGTCTACGTACCCTCGTAGAACGAAAGCGGAAGCGTTTGACAACGCAGTTGATGTAGTCGAACTTCTTCTCGTTCCGACCGATCAAGCACCGAACGTATGGCACCTCCAAGTTCTGCACACGTTCAGCTCGATGACGTCCCTCGAACTCTTGATCCAGCAAAGGTTTCGAGGAAGATGAGTTCCATCAGCACGACGGTGTGGTGACGGTGATGGTGAAGTGATCCGCACAGGGCTTCGCCTAAGCACTACGAAGATATGACCGAGGGTGTAATCTGTGGAGGGAGGCGCCGCACACAACTAACATATGTTGTTGTGTGTTCTAGGCGCCTCTGCCCTTCATATATATAGGTGGGAGGGAGAGGGAGCAGCCAAGGGGGCGCCCCAAGTAGGCTGAATCCTACTTGGGGTTCCTCCCCAATTCGCCCCCCTTCCTTTTTCACCGGAGGAGAAAGGAAACAGGAGGGAGGAGGGAAGGAAGGGGGAGGCCGAATCCCTCCGCTTCCTTCTCTCTTCCCCTTTTCCTTTCTCCTCTGGTGCGGCCCATATGGGGGGCGCAGCAGCCCCTGCTGGCTGCTGCATTTGCCCTCTTGGCCCATTAGGCCCATATAGTTGCCGGGGGGGTGCCCGGAACCCCTTTCGGTGACCCGATACGTACCGGGTACCCCCGGAACACTTCCGGTGTCCGAATACTATCGTCCTATATATATAAATATTTTCCTCTCAACCATTTCGAGACTCCTCGTCATGTCTGTGATCTCATCCGGGACTCCTAACAACATTGGGTCACCAAATCACATAACGCATATAATACAAAATCGTCATCGAACGTTAAGCGTGCGGACCCTACGGGTTCGAGAACTATGTAGACATGACCGAGACACCTGTCCAGTCAATAAAAAATAGCGGAACCTGGATGCTCATATTGGTTCCTACATATTCTACGAAGATCTTTATCGGTCGAACCGTAATGACAACATACGTTATTCCCTTTGTCATCGGTATGTTACTTTCGATCGTCGGTATCTTCATACCTAGTTGAATCTCATTACCAGCAAGTCTCTTTACTCGTTCCGTAATACATCATCCCACAACTAACTCATTAGCCACATTGCTTGCAAGGCTTCTTATGATGTGCATTACCGAGAGGGCCCAGAGATACCTCTCCAATACTCCGAGTGACAAATCCGAATATCGATCTATGCCAACCCAACAAACACCTTCGGAGATACCTGTAGAGCATCTTTATAATCAGCCAATTACGTTGTGACGTTTGATAGCACACAAGGTCTCATAGTCAAAGCAATATGTATATGACATGAAGAAAGCAATAGCAATAAAACTGCACGATCAATATGCTAAGCTAATGGATGGGTCTTGTCCATCACATCATTCTCCTAATGATGTGATCATGTTCATCAAATCACAACACATGTCTATGGTTAGGAAACTTAACCATCTTTGATTAACGAGCAAGTCTAGTAGAGGCTTACTAGGGACACGGTGTTTTGTCTATGTATCCACACATGTATCAAGTTTCCGGTTAATACAATTCTAGCATGAATAATAAACATTTATCATGATATAAGGAAATATAAAATAATAACTTTATTATTGCCTCTAGGGCATATTTCCTTCAGTCTCCCACTTGCACTACAACTAGTACAGCGAGGTGCTATACAAACGGTTTTTAACCCCTTTCCGCGACGGCATTTGGAACCGTTGCCTAGTGAGTGTGGGCGATAGGGGGGTCCTTCCTACATGACCCAGAAACCGTCGGGGATATGCCCTCCTGGAACACATACTCGGCAAAATGAGGTCGTGTGCGACTGGCGAACGCTCAAATATGGAAATACGTACAGTAGATCTAAAAAATACAATTATACAGGCGAAATCATTTCCGGTCGCAAGTACATCCCACACAGTCAGTCACCGCTAAATGTTTCCGTTGGTATATACATCCCACATAGTCGCTCCAAGGAAAACGTTTTTGTTCGCAAGTACATCACACACAATTTTCCCCGTTAAATCGTTTGTGATAGCATTTCCATTGCACACGGTATTAACAATTTTATCGTTTGCATTATTGAATGCATCACACACGGTGCATAGAAGAAACTGTGTGTCAAGGGCTTTCCATCACACACAGTTTTTATGTGGTAAACGTTTGCGCGAGGTGGCCTAACGCAAATAGTTTTCAAGAGGATGTCGTGTGTGATTGTTCATTAATCTAACACGGCTTATTCCTAGAAACTGTGTGTGTTATTGAATGCATCGCACACGGTGTTTTCTCAATAACCGTTTGCAATAGAAAAACCCAATTAGCAGGCTAATTATCCAATTATTAATAATCCATTTATTAATATAATTGAGATTTCATATTAAGCACACAATATATTACATTTTCATAATTGAAATACATCAGAGTACAACATCATATAGCTTCAGCACTCAGCTACCCCATTACACAACTACACCAGAACCAAGTTCCACATGCAACATCTATAACCTTTCGAAATTAGCATCATAGACGGTACATAGACAGATGTATCTCATCTGAAAAACTGCTGAAGCAGAAGGCGAATATTGAGCCTTTCATTGATGTTGAAGGTCTTTGTAACTTTAGGCAAGTGCTTGTGGATGATTGACCGTCCATCCTTCGTCCTCTTCATGAACACTTCGATATTGAACCGTGGGTGTTGTATGAATACCTTCCTCGCCTCCTGACCATACAGGTGGTTTGAGAGCTAATCATCAGTGAACTGCTTTGGAAAGGCCTGAAAACAAGGATGTGCATAAATATCTTCTCTATATTGGAAATGAGGCAAAGGAATAAAAAAGGCAAGGTATAATAGTTAGTACCATCCTGTAGTGAACTGATGTCTTCTTCATTGTGCAGAAAAAATTCTTGTTGTTTTTTGTCGCTAATTTCTTTATCCAAACAATCTTTCTGAGTTTCTTGACTTGACTGATATTCATGGACAACTCATTTCCCCATATGCAAAAAGGGTCGAACAGTGGGTCAAAACCTCTAACAACAGGACCTACATGTGCAAGACCAAATTGTTAAAAACCTAAATATTAGAATGGTTCCTGCAATTGCACAATAATGTGCTATTAGACAACGGACCATGCACATGCTAACCTCGATTGTAAACCTCAGTGCTTCCCATTGTTTCCCTGCAACACATATAAGGTAGTTAGTCATCAGGTTAAGTAAGGGTTTGCATGCTAGCAGTAAAATATGTTGATGAAAAATAAGCACATTGCAGATTCATCAGATTAATTCAAGCCACATGGAAAACCCATTTATCCAAACCAAGCATGATTAAGAACTAGGAAATATAGCACTTGTATATGTTCCTCATGTATTAAGTGTAGCCAAATTCGATTTATTCCTCACATGCACAACAATACAAAATTCTACCCACGACAATTGGACATCACATTGCAGAATTGAACCAAGCAGTTAACTAAACACCACAACAAATGAACCAAACATTAATTGAGCACCACATTGCACAATATAACATACTCCTAATAGAAGATCAGACAGTTAACCAAACCAAGCATGCTTAACAACCTGGAAATATAGCAATTGTATTTGTTTCTCATGTATTTAGTACAGCCAAATTCGATTTATTTCTCACATGGTATACAATAACAGAATGCAGCCACAACAATTGGACATCGCATTGCAGAATTGAACCATGCAGTTAAGTAAACATCACAACAAATGAACCAAATATTAATTGAGCACCACATTGCACAATATAACATACTCCTAATAGAAGATCAGACAGTTAACCAAACCAAGCATGCTTAACAACTTGGAGATATAGCAATTGTATTTGTTTCTCATGTATTTACTATAGCCAAATTCAATTTATTCCTCACATGGTATACAATAATAGAATGCACCCACAACTATTGAACATCGCATTGCAGAATTAAACCAAACAGTTAACTAAACACCACAACACAAATGAACCAAAGGTTAACTGAGCACCACATTGCACAATGTATAGCCAAACCAAGCATGCTTGACAACTTGGAAATATAGCAATTGTATTCGTTTCTCATGTATTTTGTAAAGATAAATTCGATTTATTTCTCACATGGAAGACAATACAAAATTGCAGCCTGAAGAATTGAGCATCACATTTGCATAATTGAACCAAACAGTTAACTGAAGACGACAACTTATTAACAAAACAGTTATTAAGTGAGCACCACAATGCATGACATATAGAACATATACACTAGAGCAACAGATTGCATGGTAAAATTAGATAGCACAATTCACTAGAATTTGTGAAGGAAAGGCAGGAGCAGCACACGCAACGGTTAAACCGAGCATGCTTAACCGGCGTAGCTAGCAAATGGCGAGGTGCTCCTCCGAGATCTGGGGGTCGTCACGAATGGCAGCTATCGCGACCTCATCCGCGCGTGCGGCCGCGATTTGCTTCTCCGCTGCCAAATGCTCCTTGAGATCCTGGCTATAATGCATGCACCATGACTTAGGCGGCGCTTATTTGGTGGAGGGGTCGGTGATTTGGGTGGAAGGTGTCGCACTCGCGCCGGCGGTCGGGGCATGTGGGATGTGGAAGGAGGAGGAGGATGGGGGCCAGGACTGGATTACCTGCCTGGATAGGCGAGGCCGAGCAACGTGAAGGAGGGTCGCCGGCGAGGAGGCGACACTGCAAGCAAGGAGTGAAGGTTTCAACTTGGAAAGGAAGGCGGAAACAGGGGAATGTGGCTTTTGGTAAGAGGAAGGGGACGGGGAGGTAGATATTTCCGCGGAAGCCGAAAATTTGGAATCGCTTCAGCGAAAAAACTGGCGGGCAAAGTGTCATCAGACACGGTCCCTTATTCAGAACTATGTACGATATGTGAACATCACAAACGATTCAGATAGCTTAACCCGTGTGTGATGATTTTGAACATCAAAAATTTTGGTTCAAATTTCCCTGGTTACAGTGGTCATCCACGTCATTGCATAATTTGGGTACACAAAGGAGACTACAACACACCCACACTTCTTAATTGAGCAAATTCAGCAATTAAACAGAGCAAGTTGACCTAAACATTAGTCTAACAAATTAAAGACCGGTGCTCTTAATTAAACAAAACAAAGAGTACTACTACGGTTGGTGCTCGTCGATCTCCGCAGCTGCCTCCATGTCCAGCTCGCGCCCGACGGTCTCCTGGGGAAGGGGCTCCATGGCATCAATCGCACCATACTCGGCAAGCATCTCGTCACCCGTGTCCGCCATATCTTTGGAATGGGCCGCCATGAGGTGGGCGTGGGCGGCCGTGATTTGGGCTTTGGCGGGCTCCGTCGTGGCAAGGTATGCCGCTCAGGAACGGATGGCTGCTCGAACTCTCTCGGCGATTGCCAATTCTTCGGCCGTGGGTTGCCGACCATTGTTAGAGAAGCTTCCTTCAATTTGTGCGGTGACCACCGAGAGCTGGGCATGGACGGCCTCGACATCATGGTGAGCAGACTCCATCAGGGCTAAGGCCGCTGCTGCGGAACGGACAGCTGATGTGCCGCTCTCGCCAGTTGCTATCCCTGAGGCAGATGCTCCTGCCGCCGCCTGAGAAGCAACAGCGGTCGTTTGGGCTGCCTTGGCCAGCCGGACGCAGATTGCGGTTGCCCTCACGAAGCTTGTTAGCACGTGCCTGGCGGCTGCGGCCGCACTCTCGTTGGAGGGGGCCGCCGAAGTTGCCCTCACGACGCGGGTCCACGTCCCCATCTTTCACCGGTGATGATTGAACAGTGAAATGATATTTGGGGAGTGAGCTAGTGTGCTTGACACGCGGGCTGTGGACTGTAGCCGACGCACCTTCTCGTGTAAGCCATAGCGTACTATACACCGACGATGCTCCAAGATATTTTGTGCTGCATCTCACATAGTTGGTGATAATAAACTGTGTGTGATCTACTTGATTTTTTGTGTTGATTTGAATTACGTAATGGGGTCACAGCTGCAAAGGATGGTGTTTGAATTGCTAGAACTTTTATCTGTAGTGAACATGCAACTATAGGTGTGTCGTCAAAAAAAATTGGAATTATTCATGGTTCGTTTGGACGTTTTTATACATTAACTTGGTTTTGTAGGCATTTCAGGTGCATAATTCAAATTTGAACTACATGCACATGCTCCAGTGCATATAAACTGGTTGAAAAATTAAATATGTGTCCTTGGTTGCATGCTTAGATCCCATGCAAGAAATGGGAATGCTACCAAACACCCTGCCACTGTCACTCGGCCGCAAACATTGAGATACTTGGTTTTAAATTCTAGTAAATCCAAAACTCGTCTAAAATTCATGAAATTTGGCATGCTATCATGGAGCGGCATCAACATGTCATGGAAAAAAATTCCCATTTGGGGCAGGTTTGGGTATAAGCTTCTCCCAAACCAGAGCTTCTCACAACAAGTTTTATGGTTTCGGTAGGGAACGTGCCACCTTTGGGGACGAAATGATATCCGTTGCCTATAATTGCTTCCGAAAAATTTCTAATGTCAAGATAGAACAACCGGTGTGTTGTGTTTAATTTTCGAATTTTTCGGGGTTCGTTTGGACATTTCTATACATTAACTGGGTTTTCTAGGCATTTTATATGCACAATTCAAATTTGAACTACTTGCACGTGCTCCAGTGCATATAAATTGGCTGGAAAATCAAATCTATGTCCTTCGGTGCAGGCTTAGGTCCCATGCAAGAAATGGGAATGAATTTCAAACACCCTGCCACCGTCACTCGGCCACAAATATTGAGATACCTGGTTTTTAAAATTTTAGTAAATCCAAAACTCATCTGAAATTCATGAAACTTGGCATGCTATCATGTTGTGGTAAATTTTTTGTCCCATTTGGGGCAGGTTTGGGTATAAGCGTCTCACAAACCAGAGCTTCTCAGAACAAGCGTGATGGTTTCGGTAGGGAACATGCCACCTTGGGGACGAAACGATATTTGTTGCCTCTTATTGCTTTCAAAAAAATTCTAGTGTCAACATAGAACAACAGGAGTGTTGTGTTTAATTTTTGAATTTTTTGAGGTTTGTTTGGACATTTTTATACTTTATCTTGGTTTTGTAGGCATTTCAGGTGCATAATTCAAATTTGAACTACATGCACATGCTCCATTGTATATAAACTGGTTGAAAAACCAAATCTGTGTCCTTGGTTGCATGCTTAGGTCCCATGCAAGAAATGGGAATGAATTTCAAACACCCTGCCACCGTCACTCGGCTGCAAACATTGAGATACCTGGTTTTTAATTTCTAGTAAATCCAAAACTAGACTGAAATTCATGAAACTTGGCATGCTATCATGGAGCGGCATCAACAAGCCGTGGTAAAATTTTTGTTCCATTTGGGGCAGGTTTGGGTATAAGCGTCTCACAAAACTAGAGCTTCTCAGAACAAGCGTGATGGTTTCGGTAGGGAACATGCCACCTTTGGCGACTAAACGATATCTGTTGCCTCTTATTGCTTTCAAATTTTTTCTAGTGTCAACATAGAACAACAGGAGTGTTGCGTTTAATTTTGGAATTTTTGGGGTTCGTTGGGACATTTTTATACATTAACTTGGTTTTGTAGGCATTTTAGGTGCATAATTCAATTTTGAACTACATGCACATGCTCCAGTGCATATAAACTGGTTGAAAAATCAAATATGTGTCCTTGGATGCATAGTTTCTCCCATGCAAGATATGGGAATGAATTTCAAACACCCTTCCACCGTCACTCGGCCGCAAACATTGAGATACCTGGTTTTTAAATTCTAGTAAATCCAAAAATCGTCTGAAATTCATGAAACTTGGCATCCTATCATGGAGCGGCATCAACATGCCGTGGTAAATGTTTTGTCCCATTTGGGGCAGGTTTGGGTATAAGCGTCTCACAAACAAGAGCTTCTCACAACAAGCGTGATGGTTTCGGTAGGGAACGTGCCACCTTTGGGGACGAAACGATATCTATTGCATCTTATTGCTTTCATAATTTTTCTAGTGTCAACCTAGAACAAAGTTTAATTTTTCAATTTTTCGTGGTTCGTTTGGACATTTTTATACATTAACTTGGTTTTGTAGGCATTTCAGGTGCATAATTAAAAGTTAAACAACATGCACATGCTCCAGTGCATATAAACTGGTTGAAAAATCAAATATGTGCCATTGGTTCCATGCTTAGGTCACATGCAAGAAATGGGAATGAATTTCAAACACCCTGCCACCGTCACTCGGCCACAAACATTGAGATACCTGGTTTTTAAATTCTAGTAAATCCAAAAGTTGTCTGAAATTCATGAAACTTGGCATGCTATCATGGAGCGGCATCAACAAGCCGTGGTAAATTTTTGTCCCATTTGAGGCAGGTTTGCTATCAGCATCTCACAAACCAGAGCTTCTCACAACAAGCGTGATGGTTTCGGTAGGGAATGTGCCACCTTTGGGGACGAAACGATATCCGTTGCCTCTTATTGCTTTCAAAATTTTTCTAGTGTCAACATAGAATAATATGAGTGTTGTGTTTAATTTTGGAATTTTTCGGGGTTCGTTTGGACATTTTTATACATTAACTTGGTTTTGTAGGCATTTAGGTGCATAATTCAAATTTGAACCACATGCACATGCTCTAGTGCATATAAACTGGTTGAAAAATCAAATATGTGTCCTTGGTTGCATGCTTAGGTCCCATGCAAGAAATAGGAATGAATTTCAAACACCCTACCACCGTCACTCGACCGCAAACATTGAGATACTTGGTTTTTAAATTCTAGTAAATCCAAAACTCGTCTGAAATTCATGAAACTTGGCATGCTATCATGGAGCAGCATCAACATGCCATGGTAAATTTTTTGTCTCATTTGGGGCAGGTTTGGGTATAAGCATCTCACAAACCAGAGCTTCTCACAACAAGTGTGATGGTTTCAGTAGGGAACGTGCCACCTTTGGGGACGACACGATATCCGTTGC
This sequence comes from Triticum aestivum, assembly GCF_018294505.1. Classification (NCBI taxonomy): domain Eukaryota; kingdom Viridiplantae; phylum Streptophyta; class Magnoliopsida; order Poales; family Poaceae; genus Triticum; species Triticum aestivum. Next base: position 244,986,026 of record NC_057814.1, read on the forward strand.
CTCTTATTGTTTTCAAAAAATTCTAGTGTCAACATAGAACAACAGGAGTGTTTTGTTTAATTTTGGAATTTTTCGGGGTTTGTTTGGACATTTTGTTACATTAACTAGGTTTTCTAGGCATTTTATGTGTATAATTCAAATTTGAACTACATGCATATGCTCTAGTGCATATAAATTGTGTGTGTTCTATTAACCATTCACGTGACGCCACACCTCACTCTTTTAATGGCTAGGAGGTGTTGTGTGGACATGTGCTTTAGTGCTTGACTAAACGGGAGGCGTGCGAGCTGTACTCCAATGCGGAGGCTCACCGGGAAGCGTGCGAGCTGTACGCCGTGCAGGCTCACCGGAAAGCGAGCCCTTTGACCCATGGCTGCCCGCCTTGCACGCATCCTCTCCATTAATGGCGCCCAAGCCGCGGTTTAATTCGGTTTTCAATCTTGGTGATTTCCCTCTCGAAAGCATGGAACTTCCTCGGTGATGGTTCGATTTATGAAGGGCGTGCATGACGACATATGCCAATCCTTCTCAAATTTTTACCAGGGCATGGTGAGGTCATACCATGGCACACCATGCCAGGCATCATGTTTTCAAGCATTTATTTCAGTTTTGCTATAGTTGAAAACCCAATAAACAAACATTTGTGGTTGACTAATACCACACATTTAGTCGAAATACCTGTCCCTTCCTTGTAAAACGCATGAGAATTTACTAAATGGCACAAGCATGGTTTTCTAGGCCCTTCTTGTGCACCCTTTCATTCACGAATTGTTTGAACTTGAATTATGTGCATTAATGCCTAGGAAATGCACATAATCCTCTAAATATGGCAAATGAACCCGAAAAAGTGCGAAATTTGAATACGGTGATTTGTAGGTTGTATGTTCATCGTAGAAAAAACTCATGGACAAAGGACAAAGGAAATTTGGGCCCCCTTCAATCTTGGTGATTTCGCCCTCGAAACCATGAAACTTCCTCGGTGATGGTTTGATTTATGAAAGGCGTGCATCACGACATAAAGAAAACATTCTCCAATTTTTACCAGGGCATGGTGAGGCCATACCATGGCACCACGCCAGGCGTCATGTTTTCCAAACATGTGTTTCATTTTTTGTATAGTTATTTACCCAGTAAACGACGCGTTTATGGTTGACTATTGCCACACATTTCCATGTGCCCATTCCTTGTAATAGGCATGAGAATGTACTAAATAACACGAGCATGGTTTTCCAGACTGTTCTTGTGCACCTTTTCATGCACCGATTGTTCGAATTTGAATTATGTCCATTAATTCCTAGAAAATGCACATAATCCCATAAATATGGTAAATGAGCCCGGAAAAAGTGAAATGTGAACACTATGCATTTGAGGCGGTATGTTGATTGTTGGAAAAAAACTGAATGACAAACTAGGACGAAAATTTGGATTCCCCTTCAATCTTGGGGATTTCCCTCTCGAAAGCATGGAACTTCCTCGGTGATGGTCCGATTTATGAAGGGCGTGCATGAAGACATAAGCCAAACCTTCTTAAATTTTTACCAGGGCATGGTGAGGTCATACCATGGCACCATGCCAGGCGTCATGTTTTTCAAGCATTTATTTCATTTTTTCTATAGTTGAAAACCCAACAAACAAACATTTGCGGTTGACTATTGCCACACATTTCATTGAAATATCTGTCCATTCCTTGTAAAAGGCATGCGAATTTACTAAATGGCACGAGCATAGTTTTCCAGGCCGTTCTTGTGCACCCTTTCATGCACTGATTGTTTGAACTTGAATTATGTGCATTAATGCCTAGGAAATGCACATAATCCCCTAAATATGGCAAATGAACCCGGAAAAGTGCCAAATTTGAACACGGTGATTTGCAGGTTGTATGTTCATCATAGAAAAAACTCGTGGACAAAGGAGAAAGGAAATTTGGATCCCCCTTCAATCTTGGTGATTTCCCCCTGAAACCATGAAACTTCCTCGGTGATGGTTCGATTTATGAAAGGCGTGCATGATGACATTTTTACCAGGGCACAGTGAGGCCATACCATGGCACCACACGAGGCGTCATGTTTTCCAAGCATGTATTTCATTTTCGTATAGTTGTTAACTTAGTAAACGACGCATTTATGGTTGACTATTGCAACACATTTCCTTGAAATATCTGCCCAATCCTTGTAAAAGGCATGAGAATGTACTAAATAGCACGAGCATGGTTTTCTAGACCGCTCTTGTGCACCTTTTCATGCACCGATTGTTCGAATTTGAATTATGTGCATAATTAATGCCTAGAAAATGCACATAATCCCCTAAATATGGTAAATGAGTTCGGAAAAATGTCAAATTTGAACACGTTGCATTTGAGGCGGTATGTTAATCGTTGGAAAAAACTGAATGACAAACTAGGCCGGAAATTTGGATTCCCCTTCAATCTTGGTGATTTCCCTCTCGAAAGCATTGAACTTCCTCGATGATAGTTCGATTTATGAAGGGCGTGCATGATGATGTAAATCAAACCTTTCAGCTTGTAACCAGGGCACGGTGAGGCCATACCATGGCACCATGCCAGGCGTCATGTTTTTCAAGCACGTATTTCATTGTTCTATAGTTGATAACCCAGTCAATGACGTGATTGTAGTTGACTATTGCCACGCATTCCTTTGAAATCTCTGCCCATTCCTTGTAAAAGGCTTGAGAAATTACTAAATACCACGAGTATGGTTTTTCCAGACCGTTCTTGTGCACCTTGTCAAGCACCAATTGTTTGAATTTGAATTATGTGCATTAATGCCTACAAAATGCACATAATCCCCTAAATATTGTAAATGAACCCGGAAAAGTGTCAAATTTGAACACGGTGATTAGCAGGGTTTATGTTCATCATAGAAAAAACTCATGGATGAAGGACAAAGGAAATTTGGATTCCCATTCAATCTCGGTGATTTACTATCGCACACAATTCATCTCCGTCGCCTCTGCAAACCGTGTGTGTTCACTCACACTTGCAAAAGGAAAAAACAAAACCCTCGCCCAGTCCGTCCCCACTCACTCGCCGCGGACTCCTCCGCAACTCTGCACCCTAAGCTCAACGGCTGCTGGCGGCGGGCGTAGGTTGCGCTCCAAATGACACGGGATTTCCCCCTACCGCTTCCCGCCACCTATCTGCACCGACTTTCTAGACTCCGATCAACTGGGGTTTTCTACGGGATTGGGCCAGGGATTTTTCTCATGGATAAGGTAATCAACTTAGTGAAATATTCACTCATCTCTTATCGGAGTCCGTCCATCGCTGTTAATCAACCGGTGGAAACCGACGTGGAATCATTTTTGTTCTAGCTGATTCATGGGTGTACATTCATGTGTCCATAGTGCGAGCACAAATCGGGCAACTGTGGTCGTGGCCAGTCAGAAACGAAGTTCTATCTCACCATTCCGTATGACTTCAGGGAGCGCTTGGTATGTTCAATCTCAACCTACCACGGTCGGCATGGCCTAAATTTGTGAACATATACCGTCTGTTGCTACATTATCTATACATTTGCATCAAATCTTTGTTACGTTATCTATTTTTAATTCTATATTTTTGTACTTTGCTTTCATCTATATATTGATCTGTTCTACCAGTTACTCCCATATTTGCATCTTGCTCTGTTATTTCAATATATCTAATTTACAACCTGAATTTTCATTTCAAGCAGTACATCCCTTGCTTTGCAAGAACAGGAGTAGAAGAAAATCTTGGGCTTTACTTTGTTGATGACTCCCAGGATGTCATATTGACAATGCATCATGGATTTACAATGATGGTTAGCATAAAACTTGATAAAGATGGTCACTCCTAATTTAATGCGGACCTTTGGAGAAAAATGTCTAAGTGTTATGAACTGAAAGCTGGCAATAAAATTCTAGTGCGTGCACCACAGTCTGGTCTAATTAACGTTGATGTTTACTTCCCCAACGTCATCAGCCGATCAAAGTCTAATCAAGGTTAGTGTCCTTTCAACTTTCTCCATGCTGTCATATTACTTAGCAAAATCGGGGTATTTTTTGACTAATTGATCACTATTTAAGCAACCAATTGTGATATCATATTCTGACTCCGTTCCTAGGCAGTAACAAATTCTATTTACCAATTTATGCACACTATATATTCTTCTACCATGTTCTGAATAAATAATACTTTTCCACCTTTTAAGCAGGATATGTTGGATGCATAGTGAACGATCTGTATGTTACTAAGCGTACCAAATTTCACTGGAAGGACTTGAAGCATGTCATAAACTTTGTTGATAATCTGACAGAGATAGCACATCGTATGGACGCTGGATTTTGGATGGGATTAATTAGACCTATGGTGCACACACTGAACAAGACCAACTGTGTGCACAAAATGCTGGTAAAAAGTCTTATTTTAATGATGATGCTCATAAACTATATATATCTTCAATGATATGTTACAAATGGTTTTTATTCTACATGTCAACAAAAATTCCCCCTGTAGCAGTTCCTGGATCGATTTCCCGGCATGGTCGAATTACACTTGTGCCTACTAATAACGCCAAAGTGATTGCAAGGTACTGCATTTCCCGTAGAAATGGAACCGTTCAAATTAAGAAGTTCTCGCTTCTCGTGGCAATGCATCCATATTGGAAAATTGGAGACACTGTTCTACTCATGCTCCAATTTTCAGAAGAATGCAAATATGCTCCAGCGTGTGCTCCAAGAACTGCAAGTTCTGAAAGGTGCATTAATGAAGCTAACAGCTACATCAACAACTCCATCATCACCACCTCCGAAGAAAGAGATATAAACACATGGGTATGGGCACTACCCTCGGCAACTGCCAAGCTTGGGGGAGGTGCCCCGGTATCGTATCACCATCACATCTTTATCTTTATCATTTTTGGTTATATCCTGATCTAGTAGAATAAAGTTTTGCGATGAACTAGCTTTGAGTTTTGCTTTTTGTTCTATCTATGTAATCGAGTCCGAGAGATATATAATAAAGAATAGTTTTGAGTTGAGGGCTTTGCTTTCTTGCTATGATCTTGAGGGAATAAGATAAAGAATAAAAAGATCATATATTGATCTTATGGAGAGTAATGACTTCACATATAATGAGTATGATGAAAAATATCTGTTGAGAGTTGACAAACATAGTTTTGGTCATTGTGCAATTAATAGGAAGTAATAAAGAAAGAGATGCTTCACATATAAATATACTATCTTTGCCATCTTTTGTAACTGTGAGAACTCATTAAAATATGACATGCTAAAAAGTTGATGTTGGACAAGGAAGACAACATAGTGAGTTATGCTTTCTTATATCCAAAAAAGAAGTTATATTGTCATGGATCCTCCAACATTTTGAGCTTGCTTTCCTCTCTTATGCTAGCCAAATCTTCTGCACCAAGTAGAGATACTACTTGTGCATCCAAACATCCATAAACCCAGTTTTGCCATGAGAGTCCACCATACCTACCTATGGATTGAGTATGATCCTTCAAGTAAGTTGTCATTGGTGCAAGCAATAAAAATTTCTCTCTAAATATGTATAATCTATTAGTGTGAAGAAAATAAGCTTTATACGAACTTGTGATATGGAAGATATAAAAGCGACGGACTGCATAATAAAGGTCTTTATCACAAGCGGCAATATAAAGTGACGTTCTTTTGCATTAAGATTTTGTGCATCCAACCATAAAAGCGCATGACAACCTCTGCTTCCCTCTGCGAAGGGCCTATATTTTACTTTTATCTTCTACCCCTATACAAGAGTCATGGTGATCATCACCTTTCCTTTTTACACTTTTTCCTTTGGCAAGTACTATGTGTTGGAGAAATCCAGATATATATATATATCCACTCGGATGTAGGCTGTCATAAAGTATTATTGTTCACATTACCCTTGAGGAAAAAGGTTGGGAGGCGAAACTATGAGCCCCTATCTTCGTCTTTGTCTGATTGAAGCTTTGAACCCATAAGTATCGTGTGAGTGTTAGCAATTGTGATATATTAAATGATAGTTGAGTATGTGGACTTGCTGAAAGGCTCTTATATTGACTCTTTCCGATCTTATGATAAATTGCAATTGCCTCGATGACTGAGATCATGGTCTGTTAGTTTTCAATGAAGTTTATGATTCATGCTTTATCTTGTGAACGAATTGTTACTTTAGCATAAGAAATTATATGGCATTATATGTTGCTATTCTAAAGATGATCATGATGCCCTCATGTCCGTATTTTTTTATTGACACCTCTATCTCTAAACATGCGGACATATTTTTTGATATCGGTTTTCGCTTAAGGACAAGCGAGGTCTAAGCTTGGGGGAGTTGATACGTCCATTTTGCATCATGCTTTTATATTGATATTTATTGCATTATGGGCTGTTATTACACATTATATCATAATACTTATGCCTTTTCTCTCTTATTTTATATGGTTTACATGAAGAGGGAGAATGCCGCCAGCTGCAATTTTGGACTGGAAAAGGAACAAATATTAGAGACCTATTTTGCCCAACTCCAAAAGTCCTGAAACTTCACGGAGAATATTTCCGAAATATATTAAAAAAATTGGGCGAAGAAAATACCAAATGGGGGCCACCAGCCAGCCACAAGGGTGGAGGGCGCGCCCTACCCTGTGGGCGCGCCCCCCGTCCTTGTGGGCCCCCTAGCAGGCCCCCGACGCCCATCTTCTGCTATATGGTGTGTTTTGACCTGGAAAAAAAATCAGAAGGAAGCTTTTGCGATGAAGCGCCGCCGTCTCGAGGCGGAACTTGGGTAGAACCAATCTAGGGCTTTGGCGGAGCTGTTCTGCCGGGGAAACATCCCTGTGGGAGGGGGAAATATATATATCAGGATCTTTCCAACACAAGGTGCTTGCCAAAGGATACAATGTCAAAAGGAAAGGTGAAGATCACCATGACTCTTGTATAAGATATAAGACAAGAATAAAAGATAGGCCCTTCGCAGAGGGAAGCAGAGGTTGTCATATGCTTTTATGGTTGGATGCACAAAATCTTAATGCGAAAGAACGTCACTTTATATTGCCACTTGTGATATGGACCTTTATTATGCAGTCCGTCGCTTTTATTTCTTCCACATCACAAGATCGTATAAAGCTTATTTTCTCCACACTAATAAATCATACATATTTAAAGAGCAATTTTTATTGCATGCAACAATGACAACTTACTTGAAGGATCTTACTCAATCCATAGGTGGATATGGTGGACTCTCATGGCAAAACTGGGTTTAATGGTATTTCGAAGCACAAGTAGTATTTCTACTTGGTGCAAAGAATTGGCTAGCATGAGGGAGAAAGGCAAGCTCAACATGTTGGATGATCCATGACAATATACTTTATTTCAGATATAGGAAAACATAGCCCATTATGTTGTCTTCCTTGTCCAACATCAACTCTTTAGCATGTCATATTTTAATGAGTGCTCACAATCATAAAAATGTCCAAGATAGTATATTTATATGTGAAAACCTCTCTTTCTTTACTTCCTATTAATTGCAACGATGACCAAAACTATGGTTGTCAACTCTCAACAACTTTTACTCATCATACTCTTTATATGTGAAGTCATAACTCTCCATAAGATCAATATGATCTCTTTATTTCTTTTTATTCTTTCTTTTATTCACTCAAGATCATAGTAAGATAATCAAGCCCTTGACTCAACACTAATCTTTATTATATATAGCTCACAGACTCGATTACATAGAGGGATCATAAAGCAAAGCACAAAACTAAATCATACTAAAAGTTTTATTCTACTAGATCAAGATATTACCAAAAGGATCGAACTAAGAAAAACGGTAAAGATAGGAGTGTGATGGTGATACGATACCGGGGCACCTCCCCCAAGCTTGGCGGTTGCCAAGGGGAGTGCCCACACCCATGTGTTTATGTCTCCTTCCGCGGAGGTGGTGATGATGGAGTTGTTGGTGATGTAAATTATTCCTTCAGCTTCTTCATGTTGTAATTGAGAAGAGCAATTTCCTCCTTTAAATCATTGACCTCTGACTCCAGCTTCAAGATCTTGTCACATAAATCCCCTTTGCTTTTCTGCCGAAAACGAGAAGGAATAGATCGGTTGTTAGACAGTTTTGCCCTCTTAGGGAGACTAGACTTCTTGAACTTCACGTGCATATCCCCAGGTTGAGGTAGAGGGCATTCTCCTCCTCCGAACTTGAATCATTGATCCTCATCAAATGAGCATCCTCCTCCTCATCCGTAGTTCGACCACAAGGAGATAGATCCCCATAGGTCTTTGGGCCAGCAATGAGGTGTGAGACATAGCTCTCTCCGTCGGAATCCTGAGATGACATCTTGCTCCAAATCTGCTACAGAAATAGCTCGAAACAAAAACAGATGATATTTGCGTGATACGAGGTTCAAAACCTTCGGGAGATTATATAATGAATTTTTACCGACCAAAAGAAGTATCGTGCAAGAGAACGGAGTCCGGAGAGCAGACGAGGTGCCCACGAGGCAGGGGGCGCGCCCAGGGGGTAGGGCGCACCCTCCACCCTCGTGGACACCTCGTGTCCTTCCCGAACTGCTTCTTATTTTCCTATTTTCTTAAATATTCCAAAACGGAGAGAAATTGCTATTAGAACTGTTTTGGAGTCGGTTTACTTACCGTACCATATACCTATTCCTTTTCGGAGTCTGAAACGTTCTGGAAAGTGTCCCTTATGTACTCCTCCGGGGTTACGGTTTCAATAACATTAGTTTCAACATTTATAGGATTACGTGAGATATAATGTTTGATTCTTTGACCGTTCACCACCTTCGGATTTGTGCCTTCGAAGTTGTTGATTTTTATGGCACCGGAACGGTAGACCTCCTCGATAACGTAAGGACCTTCCCATTTAGAGAGAAGTTTTCCTACAAAAAATCTTAAACAAGAGTTGAATAGCAGCACATAATCACCGACATTAAACTCATGCTTTTGTATCCTTTTGTCATGCCATCTTTTAACTATTTCTTTAAACAGTTTGGCATTCTCATAGACTTGAGTTCTCCATTCATCAAGTGAGCTAATGTCAAATAGCCTCTTCTCACCGACAAGTTTGAAATCATAATTGAGCTCCTTAATGGCCCAATATGCCTTATGTTCCAGTTCGAGAGGTAAGTGGCATGATTTTCCATAAACCATTTTATACGGAGACGTACCCATAGGATTTTTATATGAAGTTCTATAGGCCCATAATGCATCATCAAGTTTCTTGGACCAATTCTTTCTAGATTTATTAACAGTCTTTTGCAAAATTAATTTAATCTCTCTATTGCTCAACTCTACTAGACCAGTAGACTGTGGGTGGTATGGAGATGCAATTCTATGATTAACGTCATACATAGCAAGCATCTTACGAAAAGCACCATGAATAAAATGTGAACCACCATCAGTCATTAAGTATCTAGGGACTCCAAACCTTGGAAAAATGACTTCTTTAAGCATCTTAATAGAGGTGTTATGATCAGCACTACTGATTGGAATAGCTTCTACCCACTTAGTAACGTAATCAACATCAACTAAAATATGTGTATACCCATTAGAGGAAGGAAACGGTCCCTTATAATCAAAGCCCCAAACATCAAATGGTTCAATAACAAGTGAATAAGTCATAGGCATTTCTTGACGGTTACTAATATTACCAATTCTTTGACATTCATCACAAGACAAGACAAACTTACGGGCATCCTTGAAGAGAGTAGGCCAATGAAAACCGGATTGCAATGCCTTATGTGCAGTTCTATCTCCAGCGTGGTATCCTCCATAAGCCTCGGAGTGACACTTGCGTAGGATCTGTTCTTGTTCATGCTCAGGTACACAACGTCTAATAACACCATCTACTCCTTCTTTATAAAGGTGTGGGTCATCCCAGAAGTAATGTCTTAAATCATAGAAAAACCATTTCTTTTGTTGGTATGTGAAACTAGGTTGTATAAATTTAGCAACAATGTAATTAGCATAATCAGCATACCATGGAGCAGTATGAGAAGCATTTATGACAGCTAATTGTTCATCAGGAAAGCTATCATCAATAGGTAGTGGGTCATCAAGAACATTCTCTAACCTAGATAGGTTGTCTGCGACGGGGTTCTCAGCTCCCTTTCTATCAATATATGCAAATCAAATTCTTGTAGTAAGAGAACTCATCTATAAGTCTAGGTTTAGCATCTTTCTTTTCCATAAGATATTTAATATCAGCATGATCAATGTGAACAGTTACTTTTGAATCAACAATATAAGGTCTGAACTCATCACAAGCAAATACAACTACTGAAAATTCTTTTTTAGTAGTAGCATAATTTCTCTAGGCACCGTCTAGAGTTTTACTAGCATATTGGATAACATTTAATTTCTTATCAAGTCTTTGTCCTAGAACAACACCTACAACATAGTCACTAGCATCACACATAATTTCAAATGGTAAATTCCAATCAGGTGGCTGAACAATAGGTGCAGAAATTAAGGCTTTCTTAAGTATTTCAAATGCTTCTACACAATCATCATCAAAGATAATAGGAACATCCTTTTGTAAGAGGTTGGTCAGAGGCCTGGAAATTTTTGAGAAGTCCTTAATGAACCTCCTATAAAAACCGGCATGACCAAGGAAACTTCTTATACCTTTAATGTCCTTGGGACACGACATCTTTTCAATAGCATCAACTTTGGCTTTATCAACTTCAATACCTCTTTCAGAAATTTTATGCCCCAAGACAATACCTTCATTAACCATAAAGTGGCACTTCTCCCAATTCAAGACAAGATTAGTTTCTTCACATCTTTGCAAAACTCGATCAAGGTTGCTCAAGCAATCAACAAAAGAAGTTCCATATACGGAGAAATCATCCATGAAAACCTCAACAATCTTTTCACAAAAGTCAGAGAATATAGCCATCATGCATCTTTGAAAGGTAGCAGGTGCATTACATAAACCTAAAGGCATACGTATATAAGCAAAGGTACCAAAAGGGCAAGTAAAAGTGGTCTTTTCTTGATCCTCTTTTGACACAGGTATTTGAGAGAAACCAGAGTAACCATCTAGAAAGAAAAAATGTGTATGTTTGGATAATCTTTCTAGCATTTGAGCAATAAAAGGTAAAGGGTAATGATCCTTTTTAGTGGTTTTATTTAATTTGCAGAAATCAATTACCATCCTATAACCTGTAACAATTCTTTGTGGTATCAATTCATCTTTATCATTAGGAACGACGGTAATACCTCCCTTCTTAGGGACACAATGGACAGGACTTACCCACTGACTATCAGCAACGGGATAAATTATACCTGCCTCCAGAATCTTTACTATTTCTTTCCTTACCACTTCTTTCATCTTAGGATTCAACCGTCGTTGGTGATCAACAACCGGTTTAGCATCTTTCTCCAATTTTTTTGTGCTGGCATAAAGTGGGACTAATGCCCATAAGATCATCAAGAGTGTATCCAATAGCAGCACGGTGCTTCTTCAGAGTTTTCAATAATTTCTCTTCTTCCTTCTCTGAAAGGTTAGCACTAATAATAACATGATATATCTTCTTTTCATCAAGATAAGCATATTTAAGAGTATCAGGTAATGGTTTAAGCTCAAACACAGGATCACCCTTGGGTGGAGGGGGATCCCCGAGAATTTCAACAGGCAAGTTGTGTTTCAAAATGGGTCCCTGTTTAAAGAATACTTCATCTATTTCCCTTATTTCATTCATAAACATATCATTTTCATGGTCAAGCAAATATTGTTCTAAAGGATCATTAGGAGGCACGGCAATAGAAGCAAGATCAATAATTTCATCTTTACTAGGCAATTCCTCATCACGGGGTTGTCTACGAAATTTAGAAAAATTAAACTCATGAGACATATCTCCCAAACCAATAGTAACAACATCCTTTTCGCAGTCTATCCTAGCATGAACAGTATTCAAGAAGGGTCTACCAAATATAATGGGACGAAAGTTATCTTGTGGGGAACCAAGAACAAGAAAAATAACAGGATGTTTAACTTTCCCACACAAGACTTCAACATCTCTAACAATCCCAACTGGTGAAATAGTATCTCTATTGGCAAGCTTAATTGTAACATCAATTTCTTCTATCTCAGCAGGTGCAATATCATGCATAATTTCTTTGTATAAGGAATGAGGTATTGCACTTGCACTAGCACCCATATCACACAAGCCATGATAGCAATGATCTCCTATTTTAACAGAAATAACAGGCATGCCTATAACAGGTCTATGTTTATTTTTAGTGTCAGGTCTAGCAATTCTAGCAGCTTCATCACAGAAGTAAATAACATGCCCATCAATATTATCAGCCAAGAGATATTTAACCATAGCAATACTAGGTTCAAATTTAATTTGCTCAGGGGGTTTGGGTGTCCTAATATTACTTTTGTTGACCACATTTGAAGCTTTAGCATGATCCTTTATTCTAACAGGGAAAGGTGGTTTCTCAATAAGCAGTAGGAGCAATAGGATCATTATAAGTGATAGTCTTTTCTTTAACTTTAATATGTGCAACTACTTTTACTTCAATGGGAGGATTATATTTAAACCACTTCTCCTTAGGGAGATCAACATGAGTAGCAAATGATTCACAGAAAGAAGCTACTATCTCATAGTCAAGTCCATATTTAGTGCTACATTCACAGAAAACATCGGTATCCATAAAAGATTTAACACAATCAAACTTAGGTGTTATACCTGACTCCTTACCTTCGTCGAGATCCCAATCTTCAGAGTTGCGTTTAATTCTTTCCAATAAATCCCATTTGAATTCAATAGTCTTCATCATAAAAGAACCAGTACAAGAAGTATCGAGCATCGAGAGATTATTGAGAGAAAGCCGAGCATAAATTTTCTGAATAATAATTTCTCTTGAGAGCTCATGATTGGGGCATGAATATAACATTGACTTAAGCCTCCCCCAAGCTTGAGCGATGCTTTCTCCTTCGCGAGGCCAAAAATTATATATATAATTGCGATCACGATGAACCAGATGCATATGATAAAACTTCTGATGAAATTCCAATTTCAATCGGTTGTAGTTCCATGAGCCCATATCATCACATAGCCTAAACCATGTCAATGCCTTTCCCTTCAAATATAAAGGGAAGACCTTCTTCTTGATAACATCCTCGGGCATACCTGCAAGCTTAAATAATCCACAAACTTCATCAACATAGATTAGGTGCAAATCGGGATGCAATGTTCCATCTCATGTAAAAGGATTAGCTAGCAGTTTCTCTATCATACCCGAAGGAATTTCAAAGTAAACATTTTCAGTAGGTTCAGTAGTCAGGAGTAACTCTTTGCTCTACTGGTCGGGGTGAAGATACCCCGAACAAGCCCATCAAAGGATTACTTTCCATAGTAACAAGTGACAGTAAAGTTTAGCACACTATATAAATTTTTCCTTACCAAATTCCACATACCAAAGGCTCTTCACTCCCCGGCAACGGCGCCAGAAAAGAGTCTTGATGACCCACAAGTATAGGGGATCTATCGTAGTCCTCTCGATAAGTAAGAGTGTCGAACCCAACGAGGAGCAGAAGGAAATGACAAGCAGTTTTCAGCAAGGTATTCTCTGCAAGCACTGAAATTATCGGTAGCAGATAGTTTTGTGATAAGGTAATTTGTAACGGGTAACAAGTAACAAGAGTAAATAAAGTGCAGCAAGTTGGCCCAATCCTTTTTGTAGCAAAGGACAAGCCTGGACAAATTCTTATATAAAGGAAAACGCTCCCGAGGACACATGGGAATTATCGTCAAGCTAGTTTTCATCACGCTCATATGATTCACGTTCATTACTTTGATAATTTGATATGTGGGTGGACCAGTGCTTGGGTGCTGTCCTTCCTTGGACAAGCATCCCACTTATGATTAACCCCTATTGCAAGCATCCGCAACTACAAAAGAAGTATTAAGGTAAACCTAACCATAGCATGAAACATATGGATCCAAATCAGCCCCTTACGAAGCAACGCATAAACTAGGGTTTAAGCTTCTGTCACTCTAGCAACCCATCATCTACTTATTTTTTAGAGGAAAGGCATACGCCCGACTTTATAAATAAAGCCATGAGGCAGGTAGCAACCACAAAACAGTTCGCAACACACCACCAGCCAGACCCCAACCACGGGTCAAACAAAAGAGTTAAACAGCAGGTACATGGCTCCCTAGCTAGTACACGGCGCGCAGGCCAGATAAGAACAACCCAAATAAACTAGTCTGCCATACCCAAAACAGCTAAGCTTCCTGCTCTTGTCTGCATAGATGAGAAGCCGAAGCCCGAACTTTGGAGATCAACATAGAGAGCGCTTCCTGGTCATCCACCTTAGTCAATGATTTCCACTCCTGCAAGAGAGCATACGATTTAAATAAGCAATCAGTTGGTTTAGCCTGAAACACATCCTCAATAGTAAATTTGTTCCTAGTCGTCCAAAGGGACCAGCACAGAGCGCCCAGGCCCACCCAAAAGATACGCCTGGTAACGCCAGCCAAGTTACTTGCCAGGCTCCACAGCTCTGCAAAGGAGGCAGGGACCCAGGGAACGAGACGCCATTCTCTCACGCAGCTCCAAATGAGTTTAGCCAAGACATAGTGGAAAAAATATGTTCCTTATTCTCCAGGGCACCACACAAAGCACAGAATTGGGAATCCGGCCTGTTTCTCTTATGAATCTGATCAGCCGAAGGCAGCCGGCCCCTAAAGGCTTGCCACAGGAAAATCTTAATTTTAGGAGGGATCCGGGCCTTCCAAATCTGAGAGAAGCGGTTACTAGGAGTGGCACCAACAAGCTTAGAGTAAAGCGACTTAACAGAAAAGCGTCCAGAGGCGGAAAGCGGCCAAGTCATCGAATCCGTGTTCACCGAGAGCGTGGGGAAGAAAGTAGTAAGATGTTGCCAGTCTTCAAACTCTTCAGGCGACAAGGACCGACGAAAGGCCAAATTCCATCTATGGGAAGCCAACTCCGCGATAGAAATATTTGGGTCCGGACAATAGGAAAATAAGGTGGGGAAGGTCATAGAGAGGGGTGAATCTCCGCACCACCAGTCAAGCCAAAATCTAATAGAGGAGCCATCCCCAACTACAAATTTAACAAAAGCTTGGAACACAAGTCTAACTTTAACCAAGGCCTTCAAGAACATGGGAAGGGAAGACAGACAAGCATTGATCAATGCCACTTTACCTGCATTGGTATTGTACCTCCCACGCCAAGGGAGGACCCTGTTGCCCACCTTGGTTACCACCGGGGCAAATTCTTTAGCGTGAAGCACGCCCGGGGATATGGGAAGGCCCAGGTATTTGAACAGAAAAGATCCTAACTTACAGTTGAGAAGATGTGCCACTCGCACAGCTTCAGTCTCCTCCACACCAGTAACAATAAATTCACTCTTAGCAAAGTTAATCTTAAGACCCGACATAGCTACAAACCAAGTCATGAATCTGGTCTCGACGCCCCCTAGCGGCGAAACCTCTAACATTCCAGAAAAGAGCTTTCATTTATAGGAAAGGTTTTTAATACGGAGACTAGATCTGCACGGGGCCAGATGATACGTCTCCAACGTATCTATAATTTTTGATTGCAACATGCTATATTATCTACTGTTTTGGACATTATTGGGCTTTATTATTCACTTTTATATTATTTTTGGGACTAACCTATTAACCGGAGGCCCAGCCCAGAATTGCTGTTTTTGCCTATTTCAGAGTTTCGCAGAAAAGAAATATCAAACAGAGTCCAAACGGAATGAAACCTTCGGGAACGTCATTTTTAGGAAGAATATGATTCGGGAGACTTGGACCCTACGTCAAGAAATAAAGGAGGAGGCCATGAGGTAGGGGGGCGCGCCTACTCCCCCAGGGCGCGCCCTCCACCCTCGTGGGCCCCCTGTTGCTCCACTGACGTACTCCTTCCTCCTATATATACCTACGTACCCCAAACGATCAGATATGGAGCCAAAAACCTAATTCCACCGCCGCAACCTTCTGTACCCACGAGATCCCATCTTGGGTCCTGTTCCGGAGCTCCACCGGAGGGGGCATCCATCATGGAGGGCTTCTACATCATCACCATAGCCTCTCCGATGAAGTGTGAGTAGTTTACCTCAGACCTTCGGGTCCATAGTTATTAGCTAGATGGCTTCTTCTCTCTTTTTGGATCTCAATACAATGATCTCCCCCTCTCTCGTGGAGATCTATTCGATGTAATCTTCTTTTTGCGGTGTGTTTGTTGAGACCGATGAATTGTGGGTTTATGATAAAGATTATCTATGAACAATATTTGAATCTTATCTGAATTCTTTTATGTATGATTGGTTATCTTTGCAAGTCTCTTCGAATTATCAGTTTGGTTTGGCCTACTAGATTGATCTTTCTTGCAATGGGAGAAGTGCTTAGCTTTGGGTTCAATCTTACGGTGTCCTTTCCCAGTGACAGTAGGGGCAGCAAGGCACGTATTGTATTGTTGCCATCGAGGATAACAAGATGGGGTTTTAATCATATTGCATGAATTTGTCCCTCTACATCAAGTCATCTTTCTTAAGGCGTTACTCTGTTTTCATGAACTTAATACTCTAGATGCATGCTGGATAGCGGTCGATGAGTGGAGTAATAGTAGTAGATGCAGGCAGGAGTCGGTCTACTTGTCTCAGACGTGATGCCTATATAAATGATCATACCTAGATATTCTCATAACTATGCTCAATTTTGTCAATTGCTCAACAGTAATTCGTTCACCCACTGTAAAATACTTATGCTCTCGAGAGAAGCCACTAGTGAAACCTATGGCCCCCGGGTCTATCTTCATCGTATTAATCTTCCAACACTTAGTTATTCCTTTGCTTTTTACTTTGCTTTTTATTTTTCTTTGCATCTCTATCACAAAAATACCAAAAATATTATCCTATCATATCTATCAGATCTCACTCTCGTAAGTGACCGTGTAGGGATTGACAACCCGTAATCGCGTTGGTTGCGAGGATTTATTTGTTTGTGTGGGTGTGAGGGACTTGCGCGTAGCTTCCTACTGGATTGATACGTTGGTTCTCAAAAACTGAGGGAAATACTTACGCTACTTTGCTGCATCACCCTTTCCTCTTCAAGGGAAAACCAACGCAGTGCGCAAGAGGTAGCAAGAAGGATTTCTGGCGCTGTTGCCGGGGAATTCTACGCAAAAGTCAACATACCAAGTACCCATCACAATCCCTTATCTCCCGCATTACATTATTTGCCATTTGCCTCTCGTTTTCCTCTCCCCCACTTCACCCTTGCCGTTTTATTCGCCCTCTCTTTTTCGTTTGCCTCTTTTCGTTCGTCTTCCTTTCGCCATGTCTGAATCTGGGGAGGTTATCGCCAATGAAGGCAATAATAATAACTTAGGGAACTTTGATGCTTTCGATGATCCTCCTGAGGAACCTACTATCTTGCACACCAAAAAGTTTCGAGTCGGTAGTGGCAATATTATTGGGAAGGGAGTTATTCAATATTTCTTTACTTGTGCCGGAGCTTTGCCCATTATGGGTATCTCTATTCTTCATAAAACTAGTAGCCTTGCTGATGCAATATCTTTGCTTGTAGTTGAACTTGAAAGGCAATTTCTTCATATGCATCCTTGCATACAAAGAATTTTCCTAGAATTTTCTAATATTGAGCATTCTTCTGTTAAGTGTGCCGCCACTATCTTTTTGGCTCATGAGTTTAGATTCATAATGAAAGAGGCTAGAGAAATCTTTGCGCATTATAGGGTAGATGCTAGTCATCCTCCCATAGAAGCTATCCTTTTTAATCAAGAAGACATGATGTGTTTACTATCTTTGGATCACGTTGCTTATAATGAAAATCTTAGGAAAAAGGTTCCAGCCGATGTTCTAGTTGATAGAATTTCCGAGCTTAATGATGATTTTGCTATTAAGAATAATGGATTAGGTTTTTCTCTTGAACGAAGGCTTGTGACTTTTTGCCAAAAGAATGCTTGTAATGATGAATTGATTGTGCAATACAAAGGGCCAAAGGAGCAACCCATACCTCCCGAGATTGATCTTGGGGACTTTTGTCCCATAAAATTTAGCCCTTTTGATTATTTTAGCTTGCCTCAAAGAAAACTTGCTTCTGAACGTAGAGAATATGAGAAAAGTTTTCATGACTTGCCGTATCATTATTATGGCAATACCTAGATCTATCCTTGCTTTTATGCCTAGCTAGGGGCGTTAAACGATAGCGCTTGTTGGGAGGCAACCCAATTTTTTTTTGCTTCTGTTTAGGAATAAATATTTGATCTAGCCTCTGGTTAGATGTGTTTTTATGTTTTAATTAGTGTTTGTGCCAAGTGAAACCTATAGGATCTTCTTGGATGATAGTTATTTGATCTTGCTGTATTTTCCAGAAACTTTCTGTTCACGAAAACAATTGTTAAAAATCACCAGAACGTGATAAATTATTGATTCCAATTGCTGCTGAGTAATAAAAAAATTTCCTAGGTCTTCCTATTTTGGCTGATTTTTTTGGAGTTTCAGAAGTTTGCGTTAGTTACAGATTACTACAGACTGTTCTGTTTTTGACAGATTCTGTTTTTCGTGTGTTGTTTGCTTATTTTGATGAATCTATGGCTAGTAAAATAGTTTATAAACCATAGAGAAGTTGGAATACAGTAGGTTTAACACCAGTATAAATAAAGAATGAGTTCATTACGGTACCTTGAAGTGGTCTTTTGTTTTCTTTCGCTAACGGAGCTCACGAGATTTTCTGTTGAGTTTTGTGTTGTGAAGTTTTCAAGTTTTGGGTAAAAGATTTGATGGATTATGGAACAAGGAGTAGCAAGAGCCTAAGCTTGGGGATGCCCATGGCACCCCCAAGATAACCTAAGGACACCATAAAGCCAAAGCTTTGGGATGCCCCGGAAGGCATCCCCTCTTTCGTCTACTTCCATCGGTAACTTTACTTGGAGCTATATTTTTATTCACCACATGATATGTGTTTTGCTTGGAGCGTCTTGTATGATTTGAGTCTTTGCTTTTTAGTTTACCACAATCATCCTTGCTGTACACACCTTTTGAGAGAGCCATACATGATTTGGAAATTATTAGAATACTCTATGTGCTTCGCTTATATCTTTTGAGCTATATAGTTTTTACTCTAGTACTTCACTTATATCTTTTAGAGCACGGTAGTGGATTTTTTTATAGAAACTATTGATCTCTCATGCTTCACTTAGATTATTTTGAGAGTCTTAAATAGCATGGTAATTTGCTTAAATAATCCTAATATGCTTGGTATTCAAGATTAGTGAAAACTTTCTTATGAGTGTGTTGAATACTATGAGAAGTTTGATGCTTGATAATTGTTTTGAGATATAAAGATGGTGATATTAAAGTCATGCTAGTTGAGTAGTTGTGAATTTGAGAGATACTTGTGTTAAGTTTGTGATTCCCGTAGCATGCATGTATGGTGAACCGTTATGTGATGAAGTCGGAGCATAATTTATTTATTGATTGTCTTCCTTATGAGTGGCGGTCGGGGATGAGCGATGGTCTTTTCCTACGAATCTATCCCCCTAGGAGCATGCGTGTAATACTTTGCTTTGATAACTTGTAGATCTTTGCAATAAGTATATGAGTTCTTTATGACTAATGTTGAGTCCATGGTTTATACGCACTCTTCTTCCTTCCACCATTGCTAGCCTCTCTAATACCGCACACTTTTCGCCGGTATCTTACACCCACCATAAACCTTCCTCAAAACAGCCACCATACCTACCTATCATGGCATTTCCATAGCCATTCCGAGATATATTGCCATGCAACTTTCCACCGTTCCGTTTATTATGACACGCTCCATCATTGTCATATTGCTCAGCATGATCATGTAGTTGACATTGTATTTGTGGCAAAGCCACCGTTCATAATTCTTTCATACATGTCACTCTTGATTCATTGCATATCCCGGTACACCGGCGGAGGCATTCACATAGAGTCATATCTTGTTCTAAGTATTGAGTTGTAATTGTTGAGTTGTAAGAAAATAAAAGTGTGATGATCATCAATTTTTAGAGCATTGTCCCAAGTGAGGAAAAGGATGATGGAGACTATGATTCCCCCACAAGTCGGGATGAGACTCCAGACGAAAAAGAAAAAAGAGGCAAAAAAAGAGAAAAGGCCCAAATAAAAAAATGAGAGAAAAGGAGAGAAGGGACAATGTTACTATCCTTTTACCATACTTGTGCTTCAAAGTAGCACCATGATCTTCATGATAGAGAGTCTCTCATTTTATCACTTGCATATACTAGTGGGAATTTTTCATTATAGAACTTGGCTTGTATATTCCAATGACGGGCTTCCTCAAAATGCCCTAGGTCTTCGTGAGCAAGCGAGTTGGATGCACACCCACTTAGTTTCTTTTGTTGAGCTTTCATATACTTATAGCTCTAGTGCATCCGTTGCATGGCAATCCCTACTCATTCACATTGATATCTATTGATGGGCATCTCCACAGCCTGTTGATACGCCTAGTTGATGTGAGACTATCTTCTCCCTTTTTTTCTTCTCCACAACCACCATTCTATTCCACATATAGTGCTATGTCCATGGCTCACGCTCATGTATTGCGTGAATATTGAAAAAGTTTTGAGAATGTCAAAAGTATGAAACAATTGCTTGGCTTGTCATCAGGGTTGTGCATGATTTAAATATTTTGTGTGGTGAAGATAGAGCATAGCCAGACTATATGATTTTGTAGGGATAACTTTCTTTGGCCATGTTATTTTGAGAAGACATAATTGCTTTGTTAGTATGCTTGAAGTATTATTATTTTTATGTCAATATGAACTTTTGTCTTGAATCTTTCGGATCTGAATATTCATACCACAATTAAGAAGAATGACATTGAAATTATGCCAAGTAGCACTCCGCATCAAAAATTCTGTTTTTATCATTTACCTACTCGAGGACGAGCAGGAATTAAGCTTGGGGATGCTTGCTACGTCTCCAACGTATCTATAATTTTTGATTGCTCCATGCTATATTATCTACTGTTTTGGACATTATTGGACTTTATTATTCACTTTTATATTATTTTTGGGACTAACCTATTAACCGGAGGCCCAACCCAGAATTGCTGTTTTTTGCCTATTTCAGAGTTTCGCAGAAAAGGAATATCAAACGGAGTCCAAACGGAATGAAACCTTCGGGAACATGGTTTTTAGGAAGAATATGATCCCGGAGACTTGGACCCTACGTCAAGAAACAAAGGAGGAGGCCACGAGGTAGGGGGGCGCGCCTACCCCCCCAGGGCGCGCCCTCCACCCTCGTGGGCCCCCTGTTGCTCCACCGACGTACACCTTCCTCCTATATATACCTACGTACCCCCAAACGATCAGATACGGAGCCAAAAACCTAATTCCACCTCCGCAACCTTCTGTATCCACGAGATCCCATCTTAGGGCCTGTTCCGGAGCTCCGCCGGAGGGGGCATCCATCACGGAGGGCTTCTACATCATCGCCATAGCCTCTCCGATGAAGTGTGAGTACTTGACCTCAGACCTTCGGGTCCATAGTTATTAGCTAGATGGCTTCTTCTCTCCTTTTGGATCTCAATACAATGATCTCCCCCTCTCTCGTGGAGATCTATTCGATGTAATCTTCTTTTTGCGGTGTGTTTGTTGAGACCGATGAATTGTGGGTTTACGATCAAGATTATCTATGAACAATATTTGAATCTTCTCTGAATTCTTTTATGTATGATTGGTTATCTTTGCAAGTCTCTTTGAATTATTAGTTTGGTTTGGCCTACTAGATTGATCTTTGTTGCAATGGGAGAAGTGCTTAGCTTTGGGTTCAATCTTACGGTGTCCTTTCCCAGTGACAGTAGGGGCAGCAAGGCACGTATTGTATTGTTAACATCGAGGATAAAAAGATGGGGTTTTTATCATATTGCATGAATTTATCCCTCTACATCATGTATCTTGCTTAAGGTGTTACTCTGTTTTCATGAACTTAATACTCTAGATGCATGCTGGATAGCGGTCGATGAGTGGAGTAATAGTAGTAGATGCAAGCAGGAGTCGGTCTACTTGTCTCGGACATGATGCCTATATACATGATCATACGTAGATATTCTCATAACTATGCTCAATTCTGTCAATTGCTCAACAGTAATTCGTTCACCCACCGTAAAATACTTATGCTCTCGAGAGAAGCCACTAGTGAAACCTATGGCCCCCGGGTCTATCTTCATCATATTAATCTTCCAACACTTAGTTATTTCCTTTGCTTTTTTACTTTGCTTTTTATTTTTCTTTGCATCTCTATCACAAAAATACCAAAAATATTATCCTATCATATCTATCAAATCTCACTCTCGTAAGTGACCGTGTAGGGATTGACAACCCCTTATCGTGTTGGTTGCGAGGATTTATTTGTTTTGTGTAGGTGCGAGGGACTTGCGCGTAGCTTCCTACTGGATTGATACCTTGGTTCTAAAAAACTGAGGGAAATACTTATGCTACTTTGCTGCATCACCCTTTCCTCTTCAAGGGAAAACCAACTCAGTGCTCAAGAGGTAGCACCAGACAGGGTTTAGACCGCTTGGACTGACCTCTCTTCACTTGGGTGAGAGGTGGACGCGACTGGCCACAACCATTTGTCGCTCCAGCCTCCCCAGACTGACCCTTGACTGCAACAGGCCACGCAGCAGCCGCGGCCTCCATGGCCTTGGCAATAGCTGCCTGGGCAACCTCATTTGCCCTAATGATAGATAGAAGACGAGAAGGAGAGCCCGTCCCCGGGTCAACAGACACACCAACATCCGACATAATATGTAGCAAATGACCATCCGAAAGAGCAGGTAAACCGAGACAAATAGGGAAGGCAGGGAGAGGGGTACGGACAGGCATGCCTGAAGAAGGAAGATCCCTGGCCGGAGCGCGCCTCTCAGCCCTCACCACCACAGACTCGCCAGAGTCACGCACGCACCGGCCCTTGCGCGCCGTGGACGCAGGCGAGCGCAGCAACGGAGAACACAACACAAGCGACGCCGGACCCAGACCAGATCCCGAAGCAGTACCCATGTCCTTATCCAGACGAAGAGCCATACCTGCCATATATTGCTTGGAGCCAGATGAAGCCCTACTCTTAGCAGAAAATTTCTGGACCGAGGACTTCTTCTTCTTCTTAGACGTAGGCTCAATGGATCGAGGGGGGAGGCAGGAAGATCTTCGATCCCAGAGAAGGAAGGGGATTGCGGACGAGCAGGCAAGTTGGAGCAGACACCAGAGAAGGGCGTGCCTTTGCTAGCAGCACTCTCACAAGGGGTCAAATCATCTTTCTAAGCATTAGCAACCGGGGCATTGGCCTTAAGCAGCTCTTGTTCCTCAGGCTCCATTCCATCCCATTCGGATTGAGTAAAACGGGGGTCGGTGCCACCACTCGGATTTTGCCCACCAGCCGAACCATCCCCCTGCTTGTCGTCATGATCAGACGGCTTGGAAGGAGGAGGCGGAGGAGGGGCATGGAAATCAACACCCTCGACCCGAACCAGTAAGCGCACACCCTCAGGAGATGGGAAGACATCCACAGCACCATGAACACAGACAGGGTCAATGCACCACACATTGAGACGAACCGGACCAACCTTGCCCAAAGACTCAGCATCCACTTCAACGGGCTTGCCAATGAGATTCCCAAACGCCATCATGAACTCAGTAGAACGTAAACCCACTGGCACGTCATCTACTAGCACCCATGTCTTGGACAGAGGACCAACCGTCTTCGCACCACAAGTAGCCGCCTTGACTGACACAACTAACTGGTTTAGAGGGAGAGTGAAGCTAGTACAAGAGGAACTCATCCTTAAACACTCCTTGGAGGGGAAGACCACTGCAAACTCGAACTCTAAAAGCTGGCGCACCTGCCAGTCCCAACCCCCCTCATCCCAAATCTTCAGCCCATCCAATAAAGTCTGCGGAGAAATCTTCTGGCCACAAAAAGTGATGATGGCCGCGTTAGAGAGAGAAGGAGCAGCCATCACCACAGGAACATCCGAGTCCAAGGCAAAGAAGGAGCAACCTGGCAAACCCATCCCAAACTGCATGAAAGAAGGACTCTTGGAACGATTGCGGCAATCCACCGTCAAGTGCCCATCCGAGCGGCAAATGAGACAAAAGGGAGGATTGGTGCATCTGGACTGGAAGTGGCCCGGTCGGTGGCAGGCAAAGCAGGTCAGGGACGGAGAGGGGCTTGAAGCAACAGGATGCTGGCGGGGAGGGGGAGGCGGAGGCAGGGGCAGAATGCCATCACCAAGGCCCGCGGAAGAGGCGCCCGGACCAGGAGGAGGAACACGACGATCTCTGGCTTGCGCAGAAGAGGAACTAGGGCCGAAGTGTAACATCCCAAAATTCTAAATTTCGGAATGTTATATTAAATAGATAGTTTTGATTGATTGTATGATTGTGATGTGTGAAATTGAGTGAAATTCGAAACTTTTTGAAAGTTAAATGAGAGGGAATAAAAGGACTTTCCCAAACTTTCATTTTGCTTTTATGACCTCCGTGAATTCAAATTCTTTTCAAATACTAAACCCTAGAGAGAAGATGACATGACTTCTTCCATTTAAATAAATGAAAAGGGTTTTTGAAAAGATTTGAATTTCATTTGGAATTTTTTTATTCAGAAACTTCAAGCAACTCAATGATTTTCATGAGAGAAGATAAAATGACTTCTTCAAAACATATGAATTATGAGTTGGAAGTTTAAACTAATCAAATTTAAAGTCCCATTGAAATTATTTTTCAATTTGGAGTTATTTGGCTTTTATTCATATTATTTTTCTCCAAAAATAAAATATATGGAAATTAGGGTAAAATGATTCTCTACATCAAAAAAATTGGAGAGAAATAAATTTGAGTTAATTTTTTTATTTTTAAAATGAATTTTATTGGGATTTATTGCATCAGTAACACTCTTTATCCTATTTGAATTTGTGTGGATTTTATTTGATGCTAGAAAAATGTTCATGCTGTAGAAAATCTTTTTCTAAAATTTTTGATATATTATATGCCTATATAATATTCTTATTTATTTCGTTTTTATTATTTTTGTTTGTCTGAAAAATGTTTTTTTAACCTTTCCCCGTGGACCGAACTGGGCCGAAGGCCCAGCCGGCCCAGGACGCCGCCGCCTACCTCACGTGAGCGCGCCGTACTGCGCCGCCACGCCGTACCTCGCCCAGACACCCGCCTCAACACCGTGCCCCTCCCCCACGCCACCTTGCCCCCCTCCTTAAATAGTGCGCCCCGGGACCCCCTCTCCTTTCCGCATCTCGTCGGCGCTGCAGACCCGCCCTGCCGCCGCGCTTAGTCGCCGCCGCCGCCGCTTCGCGTCACCGCGCTCGCCGCCACTGCCCCTCGCTGCGCCGCCCTACGCCGTAGCCCCGCGCCACCGCCGTCGTTGCCGCACCTCACCGGAGCCGCCGCGCCGCCGCCAGAACTCGCCTGATCTGCCACTGGACTCGCTAATCGCCGCCGCCGGTTTCTCGACGGAAAACTGCCTCGACCGGTAAAACCGCTAAAACCGATCGGTTTTGCTTTCTTTCGGAAAACCCGGTTTTCTTTTTAGGTTAAGTTATTTAGCGAGCGTTCGCTCGTTAGCTTCTGGTAGCGAACGGTTTTCGTTAGTTAGCGTTCGGTAGTGAACATCCGTTCGGTAGATTTTTTCTTTTATTTTTTAATTTCGGCCAGGGACTTAGATGTAATTAGTTTATTTACAATTTAGCCCCTGATCTTCAAACCTTCACTACTTTTTGCTCGTTTGTCCAAATCCAACGAAACCAACACCCACTTCTTCGTTATGATCCCCTCTTTCCAGTAAGATAACTTAAACATGTTTTTGACAGTTTTAAAATTTGAATTAGATCAGATTTGAATTCAAACTTCTTTTGTTCATAACTTGAGTTTTATAACTCCGATTTAGTTGATTCTTTTTGCAAATTAAAGCTCTTGACCTAAACTTTCTGATAAGGCCAAATTCACCTAATTTTGGTACTGTTAGAAATTGTTTTCTGTTGCAAGAGTTATTGGCCTGTTTTCGAAGTTTTCCGAGATCTTTTCTTCGATTCTTTTGCTTGATTGCTTATGTGTGGTTACTATTGCTTGCTTACGCTAGATTGACCGGAGTGTGACGAGTAGAACTATCAGGAGTTATGAGTGTGAATCATCTTCATCAACCGTACAAGGCAAGTTCACACTTTGATCATATCCCTTTCATAGCCAGTTTTTATGCATTAGTTTCACCCTCAAACATTGCATGAGTAGGATCTGATTAATATGTGGGTTTTGGGAAGTAGATGATGAGGTAGAACCTATTGTCCTGCATTCAAACCTTGGGAGTTACTTCTACGTTGTGCTTACTTCTATGCTATGCTCGTAGACGTGGTTTGGTTTGAGTGATTCATGACAGATGTGAGAGTTATTATACGTGGTTAACTTAAGGTGGCTACTTTAATACACATCTGGGTGTATTGGTAGGGGCTCCCTGGGATATACCAGTGGACTTGCCCGGACACCTAGGGATATACCAGTGTTGTCCTAGGAGATCCCGGGGTTATACCTTGTGATCCTCCTATGGTCCGCCACCTAGGCACAAAGGGATCATAAGATTATTCATGCTAGAAACTTCCGTGTGCAGTCACAAGCTATTATGAGCTCTAGCATAGTTGAGTATGTTGCATGACCTCTTCCAGTGGTAGGCTAGCAGATGTAGGGGATGTAGGTTGGTACTGTCTACCCGGGGTTAGAGTTAATGCTTCTGAAAGACTGTGTCTCGGTCATCCGTTTCTCAAACACTATGTAGTGCGAGAAATCCAAAGGAGGAGATCGAGTCTTGTGGGGAAAATTGCGCAAACCTCTGCAGAGTGTACAAACTAATCATGATTAGCCGTGTCCCCAGTTATGGACTTCTTGAGTATCTGGTTCCTGGATTATCATGTTGATCTCATCACTTTACTTAATTAATTTGTTGGGTTGTTAACTTTTAATTGGGATTGAGTTGGGGATATACCTTCTCAATATTTTCAAATAACTTTGTAGTTAAATAAAATATATTCCTTTGTTGTAGGGAAAAACTGGCTTTATGAAAAAATAAACCTAGAGCTTTTTGCACCAGCCAAATAGGCATGTAGTGATAGCTATTATTCATAATTATCCTATGGTGTGAATTTGCCAGTACATTCAATGTACTGACCCTTTGTGGCTGCAACGTCTCATGTTGCAGGAATCTTACGACGAGTAAGTGATACGTTAGGGTTACGATTTCTACAGTCAACTTTGCCGTTGGTGTTGATGGGAATCCACAACCTTGTTGTTACTTCTGCTATTTGGATTGAGGTAATAGTAGTTACGTTACTTTATACATGTGATTTACCTTTGTTATAAATCCCCGAGTATTGTGTGTGTCAGCATACTGATCCAGGGATGACACTTAAGCACAGAGACTTGACCGTCTGAGGTCGGGTTGCTACAAGATGGTATCAGAGCACATGTTGACTGTAGGACGTGACCCCTAGAAACTGGCAAGCCATAGAAAAGATTTTTCTCTACAACTTTCTTTTCAAAAAAAGGATCTTTTACCTCTCTTCTCTTCTGAGCTTATTCAAATATTCCCTTTTAGTTGGACAATACCCCTTTCCCTTTTTGACCACGCGAAGATTCAGCTAATGAGCCACTCCGAGAAGGACAAGATATCGGACAACTAAGACCACTCCGGAATGAAGTGGATTTTACCGTGCATTATAATAATGGAAACTACAACGGTTGAAGATTATGAAGACTAGGAGAATTTGAAGGCCCTGTAGAATTTTCCAAATTTGTATGACCTAGGAAGGCACCCCTTATGGAACTTGGCAGACTATGGAAGCTGTCAATACCCGAGATCAAGGTGCATCGGAGAAAGACCGGAACATGGAGCATTAGAACTCAAAGTTTTTGTCAAGAAAAACCTAATGGAGGAGATATCAACTATGGAATGATAGCTCATGGCAATGACAAGGGTAGAAACACGGCTATCCAAGATGTATTCCCCCGCTTATGCTATTGTCACCGTACTAAGTTAAGCATGCATTTTCTTCGGAAGGATTGGATGAGAAAAGGCTAATGGAGCACCTATCAGCAAAAGATGAAGTTTTAACCTCAGCTGGTGTATCACCAGGATCTGGAGAATTACATCAGGAGTTTTAAGATGGACCTATAGGAAGCCGTATTTTGACAATGAAGCATTTCATGAAGAACTCAGGACCAGAAGCTGAAAGTAGCCAAGCTAGAGGAGCAAAACCTCGAGATACTGGGATTCGTCAGGAACTGAAGGACAGTAGGACCATGGTTCATGCCAAGGATGTTGAAACCCGGAAGTTTGGAACGCAACTCCATAAATATTGAAGGACGCCACGAGAGACTTCGCGTCAATAGAGATGATCTAGCAAAAGAACTTGAGAAGGACAAGCACGATCGGAAGAAGCCATCGGAGACATGAACAAGACTGGAAGAGTTTGGCGACGTTGAAGATTTATTGACCTTTAGAAGACTAAACCCATGTTATATACCTACGTTAGATGCGACGATTGTGAGCTGTCATTTGTTTGTTGTTTTTCGACAGCCACAAATAAAATCTGTCTTTTCAAAACTATTGTTTGTATTGTGTGTATCCCATCTCTATCTCTCTTACCCCACCCCAAAAAACCCTGGACCCAATAGAGGATGAATGGAGATGAACTCATGTTTCCTGGACCAATAAGTCAATTGGAGACGGACCGATGGATTCAGAACATGTAAAATCATATGGAGAATAACACTATAGTCGGAAAGGATATGACCCAGTATGCTCTTCAGTGCTTTGAAAGAGGTGCTACTACTTGGTGGAGGATGTACCAAACCATCAATGGATGGCAAGGAGTGACCACTTGGAAAGAATTTAAGTTCACTATACTAAAGTCTCGTCTTGTGTCCCAGAAATTGAAGCCTTATGGAAATGGTATGAAGAAACCCTGGGCATGCAAGCTTTGTGGAGAAATAGGAAACAACCATAAGGAACACATGCATGAATGCCCTAATTGTGAAGGAAGTAACCCAGCTGAAGAATGCCCAACTAGGCAGATTACTTGTTTCTTATGTGAAGGGACTACCCACTACCCTGCTCAGTGTCACATTTACCCCATGGTACAAAGAACCATCCAGCAGAAGAAAGAAACAATGAAAGGATCCCTCATGGAAATTTTAGAAGACTTGTGATGAAGGAAGAGGTGGAGGACACACCCGAAGAAGACCCAATTAAACCCTGCACCAAGTCATGCTATTCATGTGGAGAAGAAGGACACATCTCCCGAAATTGTCTGAATGGGGATCTAGTAGAATTCCCGACAGAGGAAGTAGAGTATGACCCACAGGAAATAGAAGCCATGATTGGAACGGAAAAGTCCAGGGAGAGAAGTAGATTGGATTCCAGGAAGGACCTGAGTCATATCACCTGTTTCAGTTGCAAGGAGTCAGGGCACCACTTTAGTAGTTGCCCAAAAAGGAAGCCGAGGACCCAAGGAGGCTATGTAATCATGAGAAAACCTCGAGACTCATCAGAAGTAATATGTTTTTGTTGTGATGAAGTAGGGCACTTTGCCAGAGAATGTCCCAAGGAGAAGGAGACTTGTGATAAATTGTTGAGTTGCAACGAGAAATATAGTAGTAGTAGAGGGAACATTTCTCTTATATTGAGGTGTTGAGTTGAGGCCTGTAATGGAAATGCAGGAGATTGCAATAATTGGAGAATCAATGAAGTTAGCATCGTTGGTACTGATATGGATTTTATGAGTAGTTACTCTATGAAGAAAGATTTTGACCATTTTCGAGGATATGAGAAATATGGTCTATGGAAGAATTTGTGCATTTTAAGGGTGGCAGTACCCCGTGAGGATACTTGACCCCTGGAAAAGATAATGATATTCCACAGAGTGGATTTCGGACAAAATAAGTACGAGTTTATCTCGATATGTGGGATACACCAAGAGTATGAAGGGATGAAGTACTATTGGATATAAAGGAGGTATGATGTTGGAAGTATGGAGCAATTTTAACTCCATGATGAGTCTAAGTAACCACGTCTTAGTTTGGTACCAATAGAAGGAAGAGAGACAATATAATTGGATGGATTTAAGCATGCGAGGAGCTGGATGTTGAAATAATGATCAGTTGCCCCGATGATGAGTTCAATCTTTATAAGTGATGAGATGGGCCATAACCCACAGGCCCCAGGACCTGTCAAGAAGCAAGCACACTCTTGCTGAAGGAAAAAACCCTGGAAGATGTTACGCCCTATCAACAGACGATCTGATAGGAGTTCACGCAAAACGTGAGAGTTGTGAAGGAATGATAGATGTTTGTTTGGTTTGCAGAATCAATGGATTTATACAAACCCAGTTCGTCGACAAGAGAAATTCTGCAATGCTGGTGAGGATGACCGAGTGTTAGAATGCGAGATTCGCTAAACCATATACATGGTAATGATTTGGGTGCGGGATGGATTGATCACCATACCGACTTACTATTATTATTCGCCTTGCTATATGGGATGGTAAATCTGAGTGACTTACCTATAGTAGAGCGATGACGATATTAACCTTGTTTGAAACTTATAATGGTATAAGTATTTTCCGTTGTACAAGGCAGCTGTTGCCAACCATAGGATATATGGTGAGGTTCAACCCAGACCCATTTCCTGCAGGAGAAACCATAAATGGTTGACCACCATGAGATATCGATGGTTGTTTAGTATTGGCGCCAGACCCGTCAGCTAAGAAGACCAAGTCACAGAAGAACCTTACCAAGATGAAAGGACAGAAGAATTGAGGAAAAGATTGTTTCTAAGGGTGGTAGCACCCCTGACCCCTGTGATGATCGATGGATTTTGAGAAGACCCCCACACCTAACCTATTTCTTTCTAGCCTCTCTGAATCTCGAGGACGAGATTCATTTTAAGGGTGGTAGGTTTGTAACATCCCAAAATTCTAAATTTTGGAATGTTATATTAAATAGATAGTTTTGATTGATTGTATGATTGTGATGTATGAAATTAAGTGAAATTCAAAACTTTTTGAAAGTTAAATGAGAGGGAATAAAAGGACTTTCCCAAACTTTCATTTTGCTTTTATGACCTCCGAGAATTCAAATTCTTTTCAAATACAAAACCCTAGAGAGAAGATGACATGACCTCTTCCATTTAAATAAATGAAAATGGTTTTTGAAAAGATTTGAATTTCATTTGGAATTTTTTTATTCAAAAAATTCAAGCAACTCAATGATTTTCATGAGAGAAGATAAAATGACTTCTTCAAAACATATGAAATATGAGTTGAAAGTTTAAACAAATCACATTTAAAGTCCCATTGAAATTATTTTTCAATTTGGAGTTATTTGGCTTTTATTCAAATTATTTTTCTCCAAAAATAAAATATATGGAAATTAGGGTAAAATGATTACCTACATCAGAAAATTGGAGAGAAATAAATTTGAGTTAATTTTGTTATTTTTCAAATGATTTTTATTGGGATTTATTGCATCAGTAGCACTCTTTGTTCTATTTGAATTTGTGTGGATTTTTTTATGCTAGAAAAATGTTCATGCTGTAGAAAATATTTTTTTAAAATTTTTGATATATTATATGCCTATATAATATTCTTATTTACTTTGTTTTTATTATTTTGTTTGTCTGGAAAATGTTTTTTTATAAAAAAAA
This sequence comes from Triticum aestivum, assembly GCF_018294505.1. Classification (NCBI taxonomy): domain Eukaryota; kingdom Viridiplantae; phylum Streptophyta; class Magnoliopsida; order Poales; family Poaceae; genus Triticum; species Triticum aestivum. The sequence goes on from NC_057814.1 coordinate 245,017,812, forward strand.
CTTACCCGCGGACCGAACTGGGCCGAAGGCCCAGCCGGCCCAGGACGCCGCCGCCTACCTCACGTGAGCGCGCGGGACTGCGCCACCGCACCGTACCTCGCCCGGAAACCCGCCTCGCCGCCGTGCCCCTCCCCCACGCCACCTTGCCCCCCTCCTTAAATAGTGCGCCCCGGGACCCCCTCTCCTTTTCGCATCTCGCCGGCGCTGCACACCCGCCCCGCCGCTGCGCTTAGTCGCTGCCGCAGCTCCGCCGCTGCCCCTCGCTGCGCCGCCCTACGCCGTAGCCCGGCGCCACCGCCGCTGTTGCCGCACCTCACCGGAGCCGCCGCGCCGCCGCGCCGCCGCCAGGACTCGCCAGATCCGCCACCGGACTCGCTAACCGCCGCCGCCAGTTTTTCGACGGAAAACCGCCTCGACCGGTAAAACCGCTAAAACCTATCGGTTTTGCTTTCTTTCGGAAAACCCGTTTTTTTAGGTTAGGTTATTTAGCGAGCGTTCGCTCGCTAGCTTCTGGTAGCGAACGGTTTTCGTTAGTTAGCGTTCGGCAGCGAACGTCCATTCAGTAGATTTTTTCTTTTTCTTTTTAATTTCGGCCAGGGACTTAGATGTAATTAGTTTATTTACAATTTAGCCCCTGATCTTCAAACCTTCACTACTTTTTGCTCGTTTGTCCAAATCGAACGAAAATAACGCCCACTTCTTCGTTATGATCCCCTCTTTCCAGTAAGACAACTTAAACATGTTTTTGAAAGTTTTAAAATTTGAATTATATGAGATTTGAATTCAAACTTATTTTGTTCATAACTTGAGTTTTATAACTCCGATTTAGTTGATTCTTTTTGCAAATTAAAGCTCTTGACCTAAAATTTCTTATAAGGCCAAATTCACCTAATTTTGGTACTGTTAGAAATTGTTTTCTGTTGCAAGAGTTATTTGCCTGTTTTCGAAGTTTTTTGAGTTCTTTTCTTCGATTATTTTGCTTGATTGCTTATGTGTGGTTACTATTGCTTGCTTACGCTAGATTGACCGGAGTGTGACGAGTAGAACTATCAGGAGTTATGAGTGTGAATCATCTTCATCAACCGTACAAGGCAAGTTCACACTTTGATCATATCCCTTTCATACCCAGTTTTTATGCATTAGTTTCACCCTCAAACAGTGCATGAGTAGGATCTGATTAATATGTGTGTTTTAGGAAGTAGATGATGAGGTAGAACCTATTGTCCTGCATTCAAACCTTGGGAGTTACTTCTACGTTGTGCTTACTGCTATGATATGCTCGTAGACGTGGTTCGGTTTGAGTGATTCATGACAGATGTGAGAGTTATTATAAATGGTTAACTTAAGGTGGCTACTTTAATACACATCTGGGTGGATTGGTAGGAGCACCCTGGGATATACCAGTGGACTTGCCCGGACACCTGGGGATATACCAGTGTTGTCCTAGGAGATCCCGAGGTTATACCGTGTGATCCTCCTATGGTCCGCCACCCAGGCTCAAAGGGAACATAAGATTATTCTTGCTAGAAACTTTCGTGTGCAGCCACAAGCTATTATGGGCTCTAGCATAGTTGAGTATGTTGCATGACCTCTTCCAGTGGTAGGCTAGCAGATGTAGGGGATGTAGGTTGGTACTGTCTACCCGGGGTTAGAGTTAATGCTTCTGAAAGACTGTGTCTCGGTCATCCGTTTCTCAAACACCATGTAGTGCGAGAAATCCAAAGGAGGAGATCGAGTCTTGTGTGGAAAATTGCGCAAACCTCTGCATAGTGTACAAACTAATCATGATTAGCTGTGTCCCCAGTTATGGACATCTTGAGTATCTGGTTCTTGGATTATCATGTTGATCTCATCACTTTACTTAATTAATTTGTTGGGTTGTTAACTTTTAATTGGGATTGAGTTGGGGATATACCTTCTCAATATTTTCAAATAACTTTGTAGTTAAATAAAATATATTCCTTTGTTGTAGTGAAAAATTGGCTTTATGCAAAAATAAACCTAGAGCTTTTTCCACCAGCCAAATATGCATGTAGTGATAGCTATTATTCATCATTATCCTATGGTGTGAATTTGCCAGTACATTCAATGTACTGACCCTTTGTGGCTGCAACGTCTCATGTTGCAGGAATCTTACGAAGAGTAAGTGATACGTTAGGGTTACGATTTCTACACTCAACTTTGTCGTTGGTGTTGATGGGAATCCACAACCTTGTTGTTACTTCCGCTATTTGGATTGAGGTAATAGTATTTATGTTACTTTATACATGTGATTTACCTCTGTTATAAATCCTTGAGTACTGTCTATGTCAGCATACCGATCCAGGGATGACACTTAAGCACAGAGACTTGACCGTCTGAGGTCGGGTCGCTACACGAAGCGCGGGCCCGGGCGGGAGGCAGCACCAGCCGCAAAGGAATGAGGAGGCAGCCGAGGCGGGGGCACCGGACCCCTGGCCGGAGCCGGACGCGGAGCCGACGAGGAAGAGCCACCACCAGCCGAAGCGGCAGCAGCTTCCCACGGATCCGGCACCGATGCTACCGCGCCACCAGATCCAGGGAGCGCCGACCCAGATCTGGCAGCCGAACGCTCCTGCTCGTCGCGCTAGAGCCACTCCGGCCCAACCGCCCAAGCCTCGCACTCGGGCCTCTCGGAGGAATACCCCCTGGACTTGTCCATGGCGAGCACTTCCACGAAGGAGAAACGAAGAGGAGGGGTAGTGGAGTTGGATCTGAGGAAATGGCGGATAGGACGACGCGCTCTGCGAATATCAGCGACGGAGGCCGGAAACCCTAGGAAGGGGGGAAGGGAACCGCGTCGCACCCATAAATAGCCAAGGCTAGCCAAGCCCGACTGGGCCAGGACAGAACATTGGGCCGGGAGAGGGGAAACACGTGGGGCAGAGGCCACGACCAACTGCCCCGGAACCACAGAAGGAAGGGGGGAAAGCAGCGAAAGAAGACAAGGCCGGAGGCCCAAACGGCCCATCCCGAGCCAAACCAGGAGCCTCCAGGCCCACCGGACCAAGGGGACCCATCCCCACCACAGGCCGCACCCGAACTAGGGTTTGACCGACAGCCGCCGCCAGCGGCAGCGGCCCCGGCCGGAGAGGAGAAGAAGGGCCAACACCGGCGACCGGAGACCCCAGGTCACACGCAGCTACAAACATCGACGGAGGGAGAAGGGCCAATGAGACCACGATTAGGGGACGGAGCCGGGCACCTGCCCGCCTCGCGTCAACGTCGACCAACACGCAACCACCCAGACGATCCCGATGGCGCCGCCACCGGCCGGCCCCGGCCCCCCGGGGTGAACTTCCGGGCACGGCCCGACGCAGGGACGACCGGCACCAACGGCGCCACGGCGGACGAAATACACTCCTCCGAATCAGAGGCCGAGTCCTCCGCATCCCCCAACGCCCAAAAATGAAATCCAGGAAAGGCTGACGAGCCTAGCGAAACCACCGGACGGACCGCCGCGCCCACGGAGCAAGGGGAGCCCCCCGAGCACCAGGCGGCGAGGGGGTCGATGGGGGAGAGGGGGAGGGAGCAAGCTGCGAAGGGGGGGGCATGGACGGAGGCGAGATCTGGGGAAGAGAGAAGCAAGGAGCGGGGAGGAGAGGGGAGAGGGGGGAAGGAGAGGGGAAAGGAGCCATCTCCAACTACTCTGAACGGTACGACTGTTTCCCCCATCATCTACTTATTACTTCCCAATGCCTTCCTCTAGGCCCAAACAATGGTGAAGTGTCATGTAGTCGACGTTCACATAACACCACTAGAGGAAAGACAACATACATCTCATCAAAATATCGAACGAATACCAAATTCACATGACTACTTATAGCAAGACTTCTCCCATGTCCTCAGGAACAAAGGTAACTACTCACAAATCATATTCATGTTCATAATTAGAGGGGTGTTAATATGCATAAAGGATCTGAACATATGATCTTCCACCGAATAAACCAACTAGCATCAAGTATAAGGAGTAATCAACACTATTAGCAACCTACAGGTACCAATCTGAGGTTTTGAGACAAAGATTGGATACAAGAGATGAACTAGGGTTTGAGAGGAGATGGTGCTAGTGAAGATGTTGATGAAGATTGACCCCCTCCCGATGAGAGGATAGTTGGTGATGATGATGGTGATGATTTCCCCCTCACGGAGGGATGTTTCCTCGGCAGAACAGCTCCGCCGGAGCCCTAGATTGGTTCCGCCAAGGTTCCGCCTCATGGTGGCGGTGTTTCATCCCGAAAGCTTGCTTCTGATTTTTTTCAGGGTAAGAGACTTCATATAGCAGAAGATGGGCACCGGAGGCCTGCCAGGGGGCCCACGAGGCAGGGGGCGCGCCCCCCACCCTCGTGGATGGTGGGTGGCCCCCCTCTGGTACTTTCTTCGCTCAGTATTTTTTATTAATTCCAAAAATAACTTCCGTGGAGTTTCAGGACTTTTGGAGTTCTGCAGAATAGGTCTCTAATATTTGCTCCTTTTCCAGCCCAGAATTCCAGCTGCCGGCATTCTCCCTATTCGTGTAAACCTTGTAAAATAAGAGAGAATAGGCATAAGTATTGTGACATAATGTGTAATAACAGCCCATAATGCAATAAATATTGATATAAAAGCATGATGCAAAATGGACATATCATTGATGTCTTCATTTCTTTGCTTCAGGTCATCGTGACGAAGTTGTCATTCTTCCTTCGGGATCTTCATCATACTTAGGAAAAGGATAAGGGGAAAAACTCGAGAAGGATGGAGCTCAACACATGTTACGTACCTGGGGGCTATCTCAGCGAACGAGGCATAGAGGCATCTCTCGATTTGATATTCAAGAAAAGCATTGAGAGCAAAGTAAGAAGGTGCAATAAGAAGTTTCAAGCGGTTATGCAATCATTCCATGCCCAACCCAGAGTGTGAATGGGGTTCAGAGCAACAGGAATAAGTATTGCGTCTGAGAATGGAATACAACAAGTGAGGGAACGTGGCTCGTGAAATGCATATGAGGCCAAATGCAAGGGTATTTTGGATACAAGGATCACATAGTAATTTACATGAAACTTCATACTTAATTAGAGAGTTTCCGTAAGGAATTTCGAAGAATGATAGACTCAAGGTAGAATGATAGATGATTACATGGGTAACTGGAAGGTACAATTGCAACTACTACCAATAGGTAAGGTACGATGCACGAGTATGTATTTATGAACTCAAGCCTTTTCGAATCATTAGAATGCTATGTTGGCAACAATGTCAATACCAAGGGCGGGGGACGAAGAGAAGCATTTTCCTGGTCGGTAAGACGAGGCGGACCAATAGGCAAAGTTCTCGTCCACCGGGGTTACCGGAATGTCATCAACAATAGTAACAGGGTCTTACTGACAGAGTTGTACAACGAGGTGTTCACATAAGCAGGGAACTATTACTGCTTAGATCACATAAATTATAAGAAAGGTTAAACAAACCAATGGAAAGGAAAATATTGTTTATCTGATTAAACAGATCAATGGAAAGGAAAATGTGATTATTCACAAGTATTAGGAGTATATCCTTTCCAAGAACAAATAGAGGAGGATATCAATGGCAGGATAACAAGTAAATAACCATTTAGGTAAAGGGACGAGGAAATTTACGATGTTTACCCATACAATGGTGTTTGGATAATTGATCAAGAAACATTTAGCATTGCGCATCCAATGTTCTCGATGATGTTTGAAGTACCACAGTCATGCTTCGGGGTAGCAACGATATGGTGTTTCAAGTAAAGACTGGATTGGAAGGCTACAAGAAACACTCAAGGAACAATCTCAAGAATAGTAGGGAACTCGGTGTATAACCAAAACATGACCAAGACTGTGTTGGAAGGAAAGCCAGGATGTTGTCGATGACAACACAAATTATCGAGTGGCAAGGATGGTATTTCTCATCATGAATTTGATTCACATCTAGGAAGAAGTCAAAAGGTTGATGATGATCACGACAAACTTTGTCGAGAGGTTCCATGAAGATGTAATTGATCAGCGATGGAATCAAGCAAAAGGAGTGATGAAGTGAAAGGTTATTGGAACCACGGATACGACATAACCTCAGAATCAATCTTGCTCTTCAAGGCGAAACGATATGACAAAGAAGCTCGACATAAGCTTAGCTCATCGTCAAAAAAGTGTGCTCCGGAAAGAAGGACCAGGTAGCACAATTAAAATTTGCACGATAACGATGTTGCCGTCAGGTTAGGAATGACATGATTGAGTTTAAATTTCCCATCAACAAAACTTATTAGGGGTATTGCATTGTAGTGTGGATTCGATTCACTTATCGACATCCACGAATGACAAACAACTCAGAACCCGGGGAAAAACTAAAATTAGCGAGAAGCAATATTTGATGAAGAAATCATAAGTAATAATGCAGTTCTGTAATATTCTCGAGATACCAAGGGTAATACTCGAAGGTAGTTCACAATAGAAGTTGGACATGCATATTGATATGCATAAGACAAGTTCTTTAACTTGTTTGAGAAATGGAATCAAAGGAGAACAATATGGTCGGAACCACGATTGCAAATGATCAGATCACATATACAAGATGAACCTATAACAAGGGGAACATTATTTTCACAAGAAGCTTCCATGATAAGGTCTACATCGTGTCCATGGGCATGAACAAAAAGTTCAAGGTCGACTCCCACTTCTCCAATGCATAACCTTCCATTCACTTCTCGCTTTCGATGTAGTTGTAGTGTTGAAATTCTATCTGGCCTAATACCAGTAGAGTATGATCCGTAGAAGTTTCTGGGTTCACACAGATGGCAGAAGCATAGATACAACCCATCGGGGCATCATACAAACCTATACAATAGATAACAGAAGCAAGGGATACATGTTCGAAAGTAGGTGATACGACTGGACACGGGCAATTTGTACCAAGAGAAGAACTCAATGTTTTAGAATATGCAGGAATGGTCAGGTAATAATCCACCAAAGGATCTAGCGGACCGTGATGATGTCTGCTAGGACTACGTCGGTATTTCCCCCAAGAGGAGAGGAAGATGTAGCACAGCGATGGTAGGTATTTCCCTCAGTAATGAAACCAAGGTATCGAACTAATAGGAGAACCAAGCAACAAAACGTAAACAGCCCCTGCACACAAATAACAGCCACTTGCAACCCGACGTGTTAAAGGGGTTGTCAATCCCTTTCGGCTAACGGCACAAAAAATGGCTAGGAGACGGGAGAAAATTGTAATAGATTGAAATAATAGATTGCAAATAAAATAAAGTGCAGCAAGGTACTTTTGTATTTTTTGGTTTAATAGATCTGAAACAAAACGCAAAGGAAAAGTAGACCGCAAGGCAAATATATGAGAAAGAAGACCCAGGGGCCGTAGGTTTCACTAGTGGCTTCTCTCGAGAAAAATAGCAAACGATGGGTAAACAAATTACTGTTGGGCAATTGATATAACTTCAAATAAGATATCCAGGCAATGATCATTACATAGGCAACACGTCCAAGATTAGTAGACCGACTACTGCCTGCATCTACTACTATTACTCCACACATCGACCGCTATCCAGCATGCATCTAGTGTATTAAGTTCATGGAAAAACAGAGTAATGCAATAAGAACAATGACATGATGTAGAAAAGATCCATCTATCTATTGCGGCTGATATTAGATCTCGTCTTTTTATCCTTAGTAGCAACGATACATACGTGTCGGTTCCCTTTCTGTCACTGGGATCAAGCACCGTAAGATCGAACCCACTACCGGGCACCTCTTCCCATTGCAAGATAAACAGATCAAATTGGCCAAACAAAACCCAAATATCGGAGAAGAAATACGAGGCTATAAGAAATCACGCATATAAGAGATCAAAGAAACTCAAATAACTTTCATTGATATAAAAATATATAACTGATCATAAACTCGAAGTTCATCAGATCCCAACAAACACACCGCAAAAAGAGTTACATTATGGATCTCCAAGAGACAATTGTATTGAGAATTCAGGGAGAGAGAGAAAGCCATCTAGCTACGAACTACGGACCCGAAGGTCTACAAAGAACTACTCACGCATCATCGGAGAGGCACCAATGGAAGTGGTGAACCCCTCCGTGATGGTGTCTAGATTGGATCTGGTGGTTCTGGACTCTATAGCGGCTGGATGAATATTTCGTTGATGCTTTTAGGGTTCTGGTATTTTTGGGGTATTTATAGAGCAAAGAGGCAGTCCGGGGGGTGCCCGACGTGGGCACAACCCACCAGGGCGCGCCTGGGCCTCCTGGCGCGCCCTGGCGGGTTTTCCCCTCCTCGAGACTCCCCCTAGGTTCCACCAGGGCCCATCTTCTTCCTTCTGGCCCATAAAAAATCTCCAAAAAATTCGGGGCATTTGGACTCCGTTTGATATTGATTTCCTGCGATGTAAAAAACATGCAGAAAACAGCAATTGGCACTGGGCACTATGTCAATAGGTTAGTACCAAAAAATGATATAAAATGATTATAAAACATCCAAGATTGATAATAAAACAGCATGGAACAATAAAAAATTATAGATACTTTGGAGACGTATCAGCCCGCAGAAGATCTGATGTGAGTAATGGTACTCAACAAGAAGAACAAATAATGCAAAGGCATCAGATTATAGAAACATCTGGATAATTCAAAATATAAAATAAAAAGGGATTGCGATTTCTAAATTGGGGCATCAGAAGTAGATGCTCTGATAAAAGATGAGTAAGTTTAAAAGGCTTAGAGGCACAATCGGTTGCAACTTAATTGGCTGAGAACCAGCTCATGTTCAAAATGACGTCTGATCCGGAAGGATGAATTCTGATATTTGAAAGATGATTGCGAGCATTCGTAAACATATTGAATTGAGGGGCTCAAGATGGTAATGACAAAGGACATCAATGAATATTGTTAGGCATATGGAATTAACCATACTGCAGGCATGCAAGACCTTCCAGAGCAATAGGCTTCAGAGGATTCTTGGAAGATGAGATAGCATTATGAAGTATTATGCGATACACATGAACAACTGGACATGAACAAATCCCCGATAAATGTGAGGAATTATTCGTAGGCGTATTCCTGCGGAAAGGAGCTACAAGGTAGTAGGCACAATGGATTCTCGGAATATAGAAAAATGTTTGGGATATCTTGTAATAACAAGAGCAACGAGGAATGATGGTATGAATGGCAAGTGTATGTATTTATCCATATGGACTTATCGGTGGTGGAGAATTGCAATGGCGGTGGGCACAAGGGTCTCGGGAAAACATCGAAGAGTATCTTCACAATCTTCTGGTGAATCAAGCGATCATCTGGAATGAGGGACTCTCTGGGAGGAAGTAGTTACAAGAACCTAAAGTTAGAGTTAGTAAAATCTTTAACCCGAAAGGAAGAGAAGTCAAGAACCAAGAGTAAAGATGTGGAATAAAAGATCCTAAACCCACCCATAGGTGATGTGGGCCCGTAAGCCACAGAAGATGGTTAGTCGTTTAGAAAATACGTTTTGAAGTCTAGACTCAACATCGACCAAGGAGTTTGGAAGGGGTTCCTACAGGCAGTCGGCTCTAATACCAACTTGTGATGCCCCTGAAATTAATCGTGCACTAAACATCCATGCAACATGCACGATCAAGGTCAGTGACTCACGGTATAATATCACAAAACAACTCTACGACTCAAATTAAACAAAGAAACAATATATTACAAGCCAGGGTCGCAAGACCCGAAATTACAAACGGAGTTAGGTGTGTCTATAGACAAATACGAAGGTGTCTTAAGAAGGAAAAAACAAACAACGGCTCTAGATCAAAAAGGCAAGGCCTCCTGCCAGGGACCTCCGAACTACTCCTAGTCGTCGGCCTCCGCGTAGTAATCATCAATGCTGGAACTTGCATCTGGGGCACTACTATCTCATAGCAGCAACCGGGTAGAAGAAAAGGGGGGTTTGCAAAGCAACAGTGAGTACTCATCCGAAGTACTCGCATGACTTACATCAGATCTATAATTCATATGCATCAGTATCAAAGGAATGGGGTATATCTGTGGACTATACTGCAGAAATGCCAGAACTAGAAGGGGAAGCTCTATGTATCACAAAGGCCGCCATCTTGCAGCAATAGACCAGAGGAGAGTAGATCATCTTGTAGTAAGGGAAGGAGTATGAGCATATATGATACCAACTTATAATTAACACAATGATACAATACCATGAGATCTTTCCTCAACTCCCAGCAAGAAAAGATCCGCGGGCATTCTGAATTTATTGAGCAATGTATTTCATCAAGTATCTGGTTCAAGTTGTATAAGATCGGGATAATCTCCTATATCCAAGCGTCCAGTAACCATGGACGCGTCTATTGGAATAATTTACTTCCCTACAGGGGTGCACCACATTACCCAACACGCTCGATTTCCTTTCGCCGAGCACACTTTTCATGGTAATGCCCGGCCACTACTAGGGAAAACCTTATACACAGAACTTTAGCAGTAGCGCGTGTTAAAAAAGCACGCTAGTGCTAAGTAGCAGTAGCGCGTTGCTGTAAACAGCGCTACAGATACAATCGTAGCAGTAGCGCGCCTGAAGATAAAAGCGCTACTACTAAAATTCGCACTGCTAAGGCGATAGGCTACACATAGTAGTAGCGATCTACTACGAACAGCGCTACTGCTACTTGATTTGTAGCAGAGCGTTTACGCAGAAAGGCGCAACTGCTAAAGGAAATAAAATTAAATGGAAAGCAAATAGAAAAGTAAATGAAAATGAAAGAAATAGAAAAAGGAGAAAGGAAAAAATAAAATGTAAAGAAAAATAAATGGAAAAAGAGAAAGGAATTGTCAGGACCCCGATTCCAAGTCACATCGATCTAGCCGGTAACACCTCATATCACTTTGCGGCCTCACGCACGGTATTCCCACGGGTGTCGCCTTACCGTTTGCGTCTTTTGGCTCACGTATATGATAGTGTCGCTAGCATCCATATGACAGAGAACCCGGGCCGACATGACTAGTCATGAACCCAAAGTGGCACTAACTTACGGGGACAGGCATACATGAATCAACATCGAGCATGTCGGTCAGCAGCGTGCGAATCCGGGCTGTAGCACTGGGCTAACAGGACTCCGGTGAACCGGGCTGTAGCAGGCTAGGCAGGACTCCGGATGTCACCGCGTGACATTTCCCCGAAGGGACAGACACAGGAACGAAGTGAATCACATGCCGGCCAGTCAAGTGTTCCGGAGCAGTAGTGCTGGGCTAGCAGGACTCCGGTGAACCGGGCTGTAGCGGACTACTATGGCTCATGGAAGCACAAGACTACATTTCCCCATAAGAGAGGCTACCAAGGATAAACAACTAGGTTGCCGGATCCCACACATACCAAGCATTTCAATCATACACACAATATGCTCGATATGTGCAAATACAACATGGCATCACAACAAGACTCTACGACTCAGAGTATTTATTCATTAGGCTCCGAAGAACCAGATATTACAAACATGGGTCTCATGACCCAACATTCAGAGCATACAAGTCAAAGCACATGCGGAAGCTTAACATGTCTGAGTACAGACATCTACAAATGAAAAAGGCTGAGAAGCCTGACTATCTACCAGATCCTGCCGAGGGCACAAGATCGTAGCTGAGGTATCAAGCTAAACGTCGAAGTCCACACGGAACTACTAGCGAGACTGACGTCTCTCTGCAAAACATAAAATAAGCAAACGTGAGTACAAATGTACCCAGCAAGACTTACATCAGAACTATCTACATATGCATCGGTATCAACAAATGGGTGGTGGAGTTTAACTGCAACAAGCCAGCTTTGACTCGGTGGCTATCCTAACTACGACTGCAAGTAACTCTTTTGAGGTGGCGCACATGAGTCCACATATTCACCATATCAATACTCCACTATGATCCGCTCCCGTCTCCCTACGAGAACGCCATCCATAGCACTCACGCTTATCTTGCGCATTTTAGAGTATCCACTTTCACTTGTCTATGAACTATACAGGCAACCCAGAAGTCCTTTACCGCGGACACGACTATTCGAATAGATGATGTTAACCCTGCAGGGGTGTACTTCACACACGCTCTCGCCACTTACCACCATGTACACGTCATGTATATCGGCAACCTTCAAGCGGAAGCCTGGCGAGGGAGTCGGCCATGACCTGACTAACCACACAAGTCTCTAGTCCAGGTTTATCGCCTATTCGGGTTCCATCCGCAAGGAGATCCGGCCGGGGTGTCGCCCACGGCCCCAAACGATGTGTACAGGGTTCCCAAGCCCACCAAACGGGCGACGCTTGGCATACCCGGCCACGGTGCCTAGTCTGTCCCAAGCCCACCTGTACCGGGTGCCACTTGGTAGACTACTAACACTACCTACAAACACCAGAAACTAGTTGCAACACCTGGACAGAGATCAGGTTGATTAATAAGTCGAGAGGGGCACTTAAGCATTCCAATGCGTGGTAGTAGCTGTTCATGGATCACAAACACAGAACTTAGTTCCTGAGGACGGTTTCAATGAGACAACCCACCATGTACTCCTACATGGCCTCTCACCGCTACCATTAGCAAATCATGTTCACACACTTAGCTCTCAACAGTAGGACATGTGCATCACCATTCCAACTCATCCCCGATGAATCAGACCCGACTCAACTCTAAGCAGTAGCAGGCATGACAAACAAGCATGAATGAGTAGGCACATCAGGGCTCAAACAACTCCTACTCATGCTAGTGGGTTTCATCTATTTACTGTGGCAATGACAGGTCATGCAGAGGATAAGGGGTTCAACTACCGCAGCAAGTAACAGATGAATCGTTGTTGTCCTAATGCAGTAAAAGAGAGCAGGAGCGAGAGAGTGGGATTGTATCAGAATGAACAAGGGGGTTTGCTTGCCTGGCACTTCTGAAGATAGCATTGAGTCTTCATTAGTGTCAACGATCACAACGTCGGAACATCGTCTACCGAGAGGGGACAAATACCAGCAACAGAGAAGAAATACAATCAATGCAATGCACAATATGATGCATGATCATGACATGGCAATATGAATGTTTTTTGGGCAAATGGAAGCTAGAACAGATTAAGATGAGTCCATTTGAACCAAAGATTCAAATGCAAACCCATTTTATAGAGTCATATAAGTGCATTATCTTGTTTCATCTAAACAGCAAGGTTAGGTTGCTCTAACATGCATGAAACTAGTACAGATGGATATATTGGATTTTTTTGATCATTTTTCATATATAAATCTTTTCATTCTGAGCTATAGATTATTTTCTATGATTTTTAGAAGTTTATAGGATTTTCTGGAATTTCCTGTATAAAAATAATTCCAGTAATTAAATTAATGCATCAGCATTGCGTCAGGGTGACGTCAGCTGGTCAGCGGGGTCGTCCAGGTCAAACCTGACGTGTGGGGTCCACACGTCAGTGTCACTGTTAGTAAACTAACTAATTTAGAATTAATTAAAAGTTAATCCAGGTTAATTAGCAGGCGGGCCCCTTGACCCAGGGGAGGTCAAACCCCTGGTCAACTGGGCTGACGCGGTGGTGGGGTGCGGGATCCGTGCTCCGGCGACCAAATGGGCGGCGGAGAGCATCTACACGCAGTTGGGAACGAGCCGCATCGATTGGTGGTGGTGGTGGAGCTCGGGGTCGCCGGAATCGACGCCGGCGACGAGCTGTGCGGCTGCCGGGGTACGGGTGTAGTCGAACCCGTCGCTAGAGAGCACGGCGAGGGGCGTGCGATGGTGCTACGGGCTCCTGGAGATGCGGTGAAGCTAACGACCATGGTGGTGCGACCGTTGGATGGCCGGAGCCTCGTCGGCGATGAGCTCAGCGGCGACGCGTGCGGGTGAGCTACGTGCAGTTGCTACGGAGCTCGAGAGCGAGAACGCGAAGGGGGTGAAGGTAGCGGAGCTCACTGCGGTCACGTAGAAGCAAACGGCGCGGTCGGGGACGGGCTGACGATGTCGGGAGGTCGCCGGCGATCTCGGACCAGAGGCGGCGAAGTCGAGGGTGCAGGGGGCGATGCAGGCCGTTCGGCGTTGCCTGACTCGGCTGAGAGGACGAGGGCATCGAGACGGAGCTGCTGGACAGCACGGGAAGGCGAGGGGAGCACGGTGGCTGCGAGGTTCACGCCGGCGCGAGCTCGGCAGCGTCGGCCATGGCGGAGCGAGGCGAGGGAGAGGTGCAGGGGGCGAATGGGGGTCTCGGGGCGGTCGAGCGGGCGACGGAGGTCGACCAGCACGTCCAGCAGCGCGGGCGGCAAGCAGGTGGCGCTGTGGCGAGCTCGCGCACGCCGGCGTCACCTCTCTGCCTGCTCTGGCAAGAGGTAGCAGCTGATTGGCGCGGGCCAGCACAGTGCTGGGCCGGCCAGTGGGCTGCCAGGTAAGATTCTCTCCCTCTCTTTATTCTGTTTTCTTTTCCTATTTTTTCTGTAACTGTGTGGCTTTATTAAAAATACTAAAACGTTTCCAAAAATCCTACAAATAATTGTGGGCTCTGTTGGAATTATTCCTAACAGCCCTCACTTAAATCCAGAATTATTTGGGCATTTGAATTATTCTATAGCATTTAAATGCCCAAATGCAAATAGATAAAGAATTAATCCAGTGACCTTAAGATGTCCTAGAAATTTGTGAACATTTTAGAAGGGCATTTCAGGTTCATTGAAATTATTTTTAGTAAACCCTAGTTGTTAACAGGGGGTGCTGGGGTTTCTGTCTTCCCAATTTCAAGTTTCTGGAAAAAAAGAAACATGATCCAACACTCTAATGCATGAACTAGCTAGGATGTGACAACTCACCCCCGCTAAATAACAATCTCGTCCCGAGATTCAAGACGTGAGGTAAGAAGACAGAGGGGACACAAACTAACACAATCTTCATGATCCAATTGCTCTTCTCGAAGATGTTGATTCATTGCATGACTTTGATCTCGACGTCTTGCTTTAAGAACTACATCCAACATAACAACGAGTAGAGAGAGAGAATTTTAGAAGAATCGATCTTTCTGAGATTCGAGCAACTTAGGATCATCTTAATGATCACAAGATCAATTCACAGAATGAGATATAGAAACATCTCTGGAGCTGAGAGGCAAAACATGCATCAGGAGGGGCGGAAGAAACAATTTGACGAGGGTTTCGAGGCAGCGAGGAAAATATTTTCCATGATTCCATAACGGGACACCTTGGGGGAGGTGACTCGTGGAAATATTTCCTTAAGTGGCAAAAAGATTTACTTTTGATGCATAGATCATTGAAACTCTTCATACCAGCCTAAGGCAAATTACAAAGGTTCGTTTAAAGGGGTTCGAAAGGATGGCATACTCAAACTAGAATGGATGATGGGGACTACCTTGTTGAAGACAACACAATGGATGATTTTTTTCATCATCGGAAATGGATGGGACCCATGGTAAGCCCACTTTTGAGGATGATCCTGAATAACAATTACTGAGAAGGCAGATCATAGTAAAATGGCACAATGGCGGGTGCAAGCTGGGAACAAAATGCAAATGCTGGGAATGATTCTAGTAACTAGGGAAAACTCAATAGTCGAGAGTGATTCCACTGTTCGAATGGTTATAGTATAATCGAAGAAACTAAGAGCACAAGAATCCCCAAGGAGCAACTTCTAGAAGAAGTCGCACAAAATCCTCATGGAGAAGATGGTCAAATTGCTTAATCAAGAAGCTACAATAATAGATCTTCCGGCTAGGTGCGTCGGCCAGAGCATCAACCTTGTCGGGACCTACATCATAGATCTTGGAAAAGTTCCAACCATCATATCTGCCTGAGATTCGGGTCTAGTTGGTAACAGGATATTCCAGACTCATCGAGTCTAGAAGAAAATGAAGGTTTGCAACACAAATCGATGAGATGACGTTGCGAGATTATCGGGAAATGAGCTACGGTAGCAAGCTCCAAAACATGAGCTGGTTCTGCTACATACATGTGAGCACGCTGTCCCGGACAAGCATGGCCACGTAGTAGTCTTATAAAAAACACTACCGAGTTCTGGTTAGGAGCCATCAACGAGGATATCGAAGTCCTTACATAAGGCATGCTTCTTAAGAAGGAACTTCTTCTCCTCGAACAAATCAACCAGTGGCTTGGTGTGCTACAGAATTCATATGGAACGAAGATGATCAGTCTAACAGACCATAGAATACTTCGCACGTGCATGGCTGACTTGGGATGATTCCAAAGGAAGCAAACAATCTTTCTCGGATCCACGGCGACAACTTGCATCAAGTGCACGTGAATTAAAGAAAGCCACTTCTTTCATCCAAACATATCCTTCATGAGATAGCACGAAGAAAATGCTAGCACAAGTTTCCAACACTAACTTAATGTTCAACACGAGTCATGGAGAAGATAAGAATGTTGCCGATGGGCTCAGCAACAATTTATCAAAATTCCAATGGAGATGGAATTCCACAACTATGTGGACAAGGTTATAGCATTGGTCAGACCCAAAGAATATAATGGTGTATGCTCGAGGAAACCACCACGAGTAAGACAACATTACGAATATCGTTGGCTCTGATTTGATTTAAGGATAGCCCACACTCAAACATAGGTTCAACAACTGATCACAAGGACCAATCGATGAAGAAATCATCTTTCTACAACAAACACACAAATACAAGATATCCCTTTGGAATGAACTAAGTTAGGCAAGCTTTTATCTTCCAACTCTCCAAGTTGTTGTTCAGCTTAACCAACTAGCTCAGGGGTATCCAACACAGATTCTTGGAGAAGGGGTGGTTTATAAGAAAACCAACTTGATCACGAGCTCAACATAACAGTCAGGGGATAACCTAATAACACTTCCGAGAAGATATTCGGAAAATCACGAACCACCGGTACGTTGCTAAGATCGAGATCAATCTTGCTTTTCAGGACAAGACGATGTGATCAAGAGAGTAAGGGTTTGACAAAATCCTAACTCATTGACCGAAGAGTGCACCAGGAAAAATGGACTAGGTAACACGATCAATCTCAGGATGATGATTGAATAACCAACACGCTAAGAATGAGATTGTTGTCCATTAACTACCAAGCAACACGGTTGCTAGGAGTATTGATTTCACACATCATGGTTCACTTGTCGGCATTCCGATTGTGACAACACAGGACCAAGAAATGAATGATCCTAGATATCACTGCATCAGGAATTCATAAGAGTTGGTGCAATTCTCATGACACTCTTGACATAAAGATGGTTACACTCCAAGGTAGAACAGAACAAAAACTGGATTGGCATTTTGATCTGTGGAATACAACTACTTTGACCCATCCTAGATATGGACGAGGTACCGGAGTTTGTTTCTCCTAATCATTCTAAAATAGAATGGCTTGACAGACAACAAGAATAGAAAGGTATCAATGGGCACGAATGCACAACTACTCCTGACTATCAATTGATAGACGGGGTCAGAATACAACTAAAGAGAGACAACTCGAAGGGGCATATATCTTTCTGAGTCGTGGATGCATAGATTAGTATGTCAAGCAAAGCTCAACATTTCTTCCAGATAACCCATGCAGAAAGGTAGAACTGGCAGATTCACCATGTAGAATGGAGAACTCATCGAGAGCACTCTTGTTGTGATCTTTTGGTTCAACGAGGAACTTCTGCCAAGGATGGTTCATGGTATTTGGAAGAATGGTATACCACGGACCTCGAGGACTATCACAAAGGTTACTAATAACCTAAAGGAACGAGCAAACACTATCAACATGAGATAAGTAGGATGAATCTCGGGTCCAAGAACCCAGGAATAGAATGCCTACTAACTATATGGCATCACGGGATGCTTTCGAGAATAATGGCCAGAATCATCACACTGGGGATACAAAGCATTGCTAGATTACTGAGTGGTTCTCTAAAACGACTGGGGTCATAATAATAGCTCCAACATATATGACGAGGTAACGGAGTACCTCAACACACTGGTTAGTGTGATTAATCTGGCCCAAACAACATCGGGAACGGAAAGAAGGGATTTGCAAATGCATCAGACTATTTAGAGACCCGGGATGACTCGGACAGCATAACGGCTGTAAATGCTCAAAAAGATTTAAGACATCCTGCAAAATGGTGGCGTAACCACTCGATCATCACAATATCAAGAATTTGAGGCCAGCTATGGATACACGGAAGTAGTAGGAACTGAAATGAAGCTTAAATCCAACAGTCCTATGAGTCTACGGATTAGTAACACGTGATCCTGATAGATAGACGAGAAGCCTAGTTCTTAATTCCCGTAGAAGAGAAGACGATGACTCAGATCAGAAGGGCATAAGGTAAAGGAGTAAAAAGAGGCTTACGTTCCCTCCCACAATCAATTCCCTTATATAACTAAAGCATTTCTAGACTCAACTTCGACCAGTTTGGCTTGGTAATCCTACAGGCAGTCAGGCTCTGATACCAAAGCAGTCAGGACCCCGATTCCAAGTCACATCGATCTAGCCGGTAACACCTCATATCACTTTGCGGCCTCACGCACGGTATTCCCACGGGTGTCGCCTTACCGTTTGCGTCTTTTGGCTCACGTATATGATAGTGTCGCTAGCATCCATATGACAGAGAACCCGGGCCGACATGACTAGTCATGAACCCAAAGTGGCACTAACTTACGGGGACAGGCATACATGAATCAACATCGAGCATGTCGGTCAGCAGCGTGCGAATCCGGGCTGTAGCACTGGGCTAACAGGACTCCGGTGAACCGGGCTGTAGCAGGCTAGGCAGGACTCCGGATGTCACCGCGTGACATTTCCCCGAAGGGACAGACACAGGAACGAAGTGAATCACATGCCGGCCAGTCAAGTGTTCCGGAGCAGTAGTGCTGGGCTAGCAGGACTCCGGTGAACCGGGCTGTAGCGGACTACTATGGCTCATGGAAGCACAAGACTACATTTCCCCATAAGAGAGGCTACCAAGGATAAACAACTAGGTTGTCGGATCCCACACATACCAAGCATTTCAATCATACACACAATATGCTCGATATGTGCAAATACAACATGGCATCACAACAAGACTCTACGACTCAGAGTATTTATTCATTAGGCTCCGAAGAACCAGATATTACAAACATGGGTCTCATGACCCAACATTCAGAGCATACAAGTCAAAGCACATGCGGAAGCTTAACATGTCTGAGTACAGACATCTACAAATGAAAAAGGCTGAGAAGCCTGACTATCTACCAGATCCTGCCGAGGGCACAAGATCGTAGCTGAGGTATCAAGCTAAACGTCGAAGTCCACACGGAACTACTAGCGAGACTGACGTCTCTCTGCAAAACATAAAATAAGCAAACGTGAGTACAAATGTACCCAGCAAGACTTACATCAGAACTATCTACATATGCATCGGTATCAACAAATGGGTGGTGGAGTTTAACTGCAACAAGCCAGCTTTGACTCGGTGGCTATCCTAACTACGACTGCAAGTAACTCTTTTGAGGTGGCGCACATGAGTCCACATATTCACCATATCAATACTCCACTATGGATCCGCTCCCGTCTCCCTACGAGAACGCCATCCATAGCACTCACGCTTATCTTGCGCATTTTAGAGTATCCACTTTCACTTGTCTATGAACTATACAGGCAACCCAGAAGTCCTTTACCGCGGACACGACTATTCGAATAGATGATGTTAACCCTGCAGGGGTGTACTTCACACACGCTCTCGCCACTTACCACCATGTACACGTCGTGTGTCTCGGCAACCTTCAAGCGGAAGCCTGGCGAGGGAGTCGGCCATGACCTGACTAACCACACAAGTCTCTAGTCCAGGTTTATCGCCTATTCGGGTTCCATCCGCAAGGAGATCCGGCCGGGGTGTCGCTCACGGCCCCAAACGATGTGTACAGGGTTCCCAAGCCCACCAAACGGGCGACGCTTGGTATACCCGGCCACGGTGCCTAGTCTGTCCCAAGCCCACCTGTACCGGGTGCCACTTGGTAGACTACTAACACTACCTACAAACACCAGAAACTAGTTGCAACTCCTGGACAGAGATCAGGTTGATTAATAAGTCGAGAGGGGCACTTAAGCATTCCAATGCGTGGTAGTAGCTGTTCATGGATCATAAACACAGAACCCAGTTCCTGAGGACGGTTTCAATGAGACAACCCACCATGTACTCCTACATGGCCTCTCACCGCTACCATTACCAAATCATGTTCACACACTTAGCTCTCAATAGTAGGACATGTTCATCACCATTCCAACTCATCCCCGATGAATCAGACCCGACTCAACTCTAAGCAGTAGCAGGCATGACAAACTAGCATGAATGAGTAGGCACATCAGGGCTCAAACAACTCCTACTCATGCTAGTGGGTTTCATCTATTTACTGTGGCAATGACAGGTCATGCAGAGGATAAGGGATTCAACTACCGCAGCAAGTAACAGATGAATCATTGTTGTCCTAATGCAGTAAAAGAGAGCAGGAGCGAGAGAGTGGGATTGTATCAGAATGAACAAGGGGGTTTGCTTGCCTGGCACTTCTGAAGATAGCATTGAGTCTTCATTAGTGTCAACGATCACAACGTCGGAACATCGTCTACCGAGAGGGGACAAATACCAGCAACAGAGAAGAAATACAATCAATGCAATGCACAATATGATGCATGATCATGACATGGCAATATGAATGTTTTTTGGGCTAATGGAAGCTAGAACAGATTAAGATGAGTCCATTTGAACCAAAGATTCAAATGCAAACCCATTTTATAGAGTCATATAAGTGCATTTTCTTGTTTCATCTAAAGAGCAAGGTTAGGTTGCTCTAACATGCATGAAACTAGTACAGATGGATAGATTGGATTTTTCTGATCATTTTTCATATATAAATCTTTTCATTCTGAGCTATAGATTATTTTCTATGATTTATAGAAGTTTATAGGATTTTCTGGAATTTCCTGTATAAAAATAATTCCAGTAATTACATTAATGCGTCAGCATTGCGTCAGGGTGACGTCAGCTGGTCAGCGGGGTCGTCCAGGTCAAACCTGACGTGTGGGGTCCACACGTCAGTGTCACTGTTAGTAAACTAACTAATTTAGAATTAATTAAAAGTTAATCCAGGTTAATTAGCAGGCGGGCCCCACTTGTCATTGACCCAGGGGAGGTCAAACCCCTGGTCAACTGGGCTGATGCGCCGGCGTTTAGCTGCCGGCGAGGCCAGACGCGGCAGTGGGGTGCGGGATCCGTGCTCCGGCGACCAAATGGGCGGCGGAGAGCATCTACACGCAGCTGGGAACGAGCCGCATCAATTGGTGGTGGTGGTGGAGCTCGGGGTCGCCGGAATCGACGCCGGCGACGAGCTGTGCGGCTGCCAGGGTACGGGTGTAGTCGAACCCATCGCTAGAGAGCACGGCGAGGGGCGTGCGATGGTGCTGCGGGCTCCTGGAGATGCGGTGAAGCTAACGGCCATGGTGGTGCGACCGTTGGATGGCCGGAGCCTCGTCGGCGACGAGCTCGGCGGCGGCGCGTGCGGGTGAGCTACGTGCAGTTGCTACGGAGCTCGAGAGCGAGAACGAGAAGGGGGAGAAGGTAGCGGAGCTCACTCTGGTCACGTAGAAGCAAACGGCGCGGTCGGGGACAGGCTGACGCCGTCGGGAGGTCGCCGGCGATCTTGGAGCAGAGGCGGCGAAGTCCAGGGTGCAGGGGGCGATGCAGGCCGTTCGGCGTTGCCTGACTCGCCCGAGAGGACGAGGGCGTCGAGACGGAGCTGCTGGACAGCACGGGAAGGCGAGGGGAGCACGGTGGCTGCGAGGTTCACGCCGGCGCGAGCTCGGCAGCGTCGGCCATGGCGGAGGCGAGGCGAGGGAGAGGTGCAGGGGGCGAATGGGGGTGTCGGGGCAGTCGAGCGGGCGACGGAGGTCGACTAGCGCGTCCAGCGGCGCGGGCGGCAAGCAGGTGGCGCCGTGGCGAGCTCGCGCATGCCGGCGTCACCTCTCTGCCTGCTCTGGCAAGAGGAAGCAGCTGACTGGCGCGGGCCAGCACAGTGCTGGGCCGGCCAGTGGGCTGCCAAGTAAGATTCTCTCCCTCTCTCTATTCTGTTTTGTTTTCCTATTTTTTTCTGTAACTGTGTGGCTTTATTAAAAATACTAAAACGTTTCCAAAAATCCTGCAAATAATTGTGGGCTCTGTTGGGATTATTCCTAACAGCCCTCACTTAAATCCAGAATTATTTTGGCATTTGAATTATTCTATAGCATTTAAATGCCCAAATGCAAATAGATAAAGAATTAATCCAGTGACCTTAAGATGTCCTAGAAATTTGTGCATCACTTTTGGCAGTGGTTTAAGACCAAGGCAGAGATGATGAACATTTTAGAAGGGCATTTCAGGTTCATTGAAATTATTTTTAGTAAACCCTAGTTGTTAACAGGGGGTGCTGGGGTTTCTGTCTTCCCCATTTCAAGTTTCTGGAAAAAAAGAAACATGATGCAACACTCTAAGGCATGAACTAGCTAGGATGTGATAGGAATAGCAGTAGCACATATCCGGGAACATGCTATAGCTAACTTAGTTGTAGCTCACTTCCTGGAACACGCTACTGCTACTTTTGACTTAACCGCGCGGTTCGTTCTTCCCCACAGCCACTTCCCCCAAATCCCAACTCCTCCGCTTTCGCCACCGCCGTCGCCCGTCGCCCTCCGCGCGCTCTCCCGTCGCTCTCCGCACACCCTTGATGCCGCCCCCGACCACGGATTCGACGCCGCCGCCGACCCCGACCTCGACGCCGCCCCCGACCCCAACCTCGATGCTGCCCTCCGCCGCGCGCCCGAGCCCCGAGCCCGACCTCGACACCGCCTGCCCCTACCTCTGCCTAGGGTTCTTCAAATTTTAATTGCATCAAATTAGTTAGGGTTCATCTAGGGGTGGAAACGAATCGGATGCGGATCGGATAGTGCTCTTACCACTTCCGTTTTTATATTTACGAAACGAATACGAATGCGAATATGGATGTTATCGGATACGGATGCAGCTCGGATGTTTTCTTGATTCGGAACGGATACGAATAATAGCGACATATTACTTAAGTGTATTAGTCAATAGCTATGTGACATGAAGTATTCAACTTGTGACATACAATAAGTCAATGATAAATAGATTAATCATAAAACGAGTAAAATTTGACCACTTATTTGACTTTTAAGTTGGATAATTGGAATATCCGATCGAATATGAATATCGGATATTTTAGATTATCCGTTACCACTTTCCACCCCTAGGTTCATCAAATTATATGGTAATTAGGGCAGTAGTTCCTAGGTACTCCCTCCGTTCCAAATTAGTTAATCCCCATTTGTCTAGATATGGATGTATTTAGACACTAAACAAGTATAGATACATCCGTATCTAGACAAGTGAGGGTCAAGTATTTTGAAACGGAGGGAGTACTAATTAGTTAGTAAGAACTAGGTACTAATTAGGTACTAGTTTATTTTTATTTATAGTAAGTTTATTTTTAGTAAGAACTAGTTGAATTAATAGAACTAGTTGAACATGTCACATTTGTTGTTATTTTTTAGTTAAAGCAATTATTCCCGCATCAACGTCGACAATGCCTATCCCGCATCCTCGTCGTCGACTCGGCGGAGGACACCTGCTTGACCAGATGGGCCATGTCCGGGACTGGGCTCCGCCGGGCTGGTACTGGGAGGCGCTACCTACCGGGGGGCGCAGCTTGGTGAGGAGTCAGCCCATCGTGCACCCGAATCTTCTTTGGTGGCGGTTGCATGGGCCAGCGATGGTCCAGAGGCTCGAGGACCACGCGGGGGTGGTACGTCACCGTGTCAGCGAGGAGGACGCGCACGTCCGTCGCTACTTGTTTGCGTTGGAGGTAGGTTCTCCAGGGACCTTACTGGAGCTATGATCCTGTGATGGTTCCTTCTCTTTGGGTGTCCACCGCCCACGCCGATACCCGTCGTTCGCTAGGGTTTTAGTTGTATTAGTGATGTTATATGTATGATACTATTCGGGATGTATTAGTGATAATATTCGACGATGTACGGACGCAAGAGATGATTTACTTTTTCTTATTGAATGCATGCTAATTTGAATACTTATTTATTTTACGATTTGGTTTTGCTTATTGAATGCTCATGTCAATATGAGTCCTATAAGATATTTTGAAATGTATATGTTGTGTTGCTCAAATAGGATATGTGCTTGCCCAAGTGGCCGGTCATGTTTGCAGGTTACACCTCCGAGTGGCCTATGTTTTGCTGGAGTGTTGATTCATTTCCGTTCCGGCAAATTTCAGGCGCTCGATATGTCCTATTTTAGCAAAGGTCATGCCAAATTTTTCCGTGAATTTTGGCATGACTTGTGCCAGAATATGTAGGAAATATCGAGTGCCCCGGATTTGTGTGTTGAGTATCCTGGTAGTTGCCTTCGATCGATTTTCAATTAATGTTTCAACTCTAAACATAGGAAATGTCTGACGATGAAAAGGATTTCGGTATTTGCGAATACTGCGAAGACGAGCACGGCATGTGCGACAGAACCTTCCTAGATGATGATAGGCGCTTCAGCATCAAGCTGGACGAGAACTTCGAAGTGGATACAGTAAGTCAAAACGACAAGTCTTTTTTCATAATTAAGCATGACATCTACTTCATTTGCTTCAACTTATAATTTAATTTTTTTACTATTCTACTAGCGTATCCCCTACCATGCAAGAGTTTTTGTCTTGGATAAAATAGGTTTCAGTCCTATGAAAACTACTATGGAGGTTAAGAGAGTTTACTTGAAGACTGAGCATGGTTCTACTTTCCACACAAATTATACAACACAGACACCTACACCTATTTTGAATGCAAAACTTGGCAAGCACTATTGTCGTATCAGGGGTTCCGGCAAAACCCTTAAGGTTCGAACTCTGGGGTGCGCGCGAAGTTCTTTCCCTACCGATCCACACCCTAGCTAGCTAAGATCTCGCGGACGAACTCGACGAACTCACAACACAAGAGACACAAGGTTTATACTGGTTCACGCCACCGTTGTGGTGTAATACCCTACTCCAGTGTGGTGGTGGTGGATTGCCTCTTGGGCTGATGATGAATAGTGCAAGGGGAAGAACAGCCTCCTCAGGTTGAGGTGTTCTTGTGTCTGGTGGGTGGCTAAGGACTAGCTAAAGATCATATGCCTCTGAATGAGTTCGGATCCAGCTCCATACCCCTCCGGTGGTGGCTAGTTCTACATATATAGGCCCTGGTCCTCTCCCCAAATATTGAGCGGGAAGGGAGCCAACAACGGCCAATTTGAAAGGGGACAGCTAGTACAGCTTATCCTGACAAAAGCGGTCTTCGCCTGCAAAAGGCTCTGGTGGTGACGCCGCCTTGGGCTCCATGGTGACCTCCGTCTTGCCGTCCGGCTGCTCTTGGTCTCATTGCACCGATATGGAAACCTTTGCTTGATGCCTCGGTACTCCGCGCCTGCGCTTGCTTCCTTAGCACCAAAGGCGAAACAAGGACACTGCACGCTGGCGCCTGCCTGGTCTCGATCGTCATGGCTTACGTCACAAGAACCTCGCGAGGTTTGCCCTGCCTTGATCTCTCCGCTCCTCACGAGCCAACCTGGTGAGGCCACTCCCGAGGAGGTCTTGTGTTGTCCGGCTCGCGAGGCTTGGCCCCTCGCGAGGGTCTTGAAGGCCTTGTTGATGAAGATGGGACGTACCGGCCCACGCGCAGAGCCACGCCGTGGGCCGCAGGCAGGCAAATCTTGGGACCCCCATTCCCAGAACGTCGACAGTAGCCCCCGGGCCCAAGGCATGCTCAGGCTTGGCTTCGAGGCGAAGCCAAAGGTCAAGTGCGGAGCGCCGCGGGCCCCAAACGCCTGCGGCCTTGGTCGACGCGTGGCGGTTGATTGGACGTGGGCGTCTCTGCTTCCCCACGCTGCCTCGGCAACTGCCTGACTTGACAAGTCCCTGTGACATGCAAGGGAAAACCATCATTACCTATGATCATGGGACGCGCCGGTTGGCCTTCTTCCGCTATAAATGGGGAGGGGGGCAGAGCCCCCATCGCCCATCTCTTCCTAGTCCGATTGCTTCTTCATCCTCTCTCCTGCGCTAGTAGCAATGGCACCGTCGAAGAGGTTTTCTGCCGCGGAGAAGGGTAAGGCCCCTCGCGAGGGGCCCAGCTCTCCGGCACCCAAGCGTGGACGCGGTCGTCCCCGCAAGCACACTGCGACCCCCGCCGCGGCCCCCCGCTCCCGGGGGGCGCCGCTACGGGTGGCAGGGGTCGCTCCGGTCGCGGCAGCCCCGTCGATGAAGGGAGACGTGCCGTGGTTGCGCAGCCTCCCCGGCCGCGCTTCCACTCGGCAGAGGTGCTGCCAGAGTTCGTTGTCTGGTCAGAGAATCCGGCCAGCAACTGGCTTCAACTTCCATGCTTCTTCGCCGACGAGCTGCCATCCTCCGGTCTAGGTGAGCTCTTGTTGCAGGCCGACGGTTGCTGCAGCAGGGCTTCTTGGGTTGGGGTCGAGGTATCTGTCGCGGGCAACATAGCTCTGGCCCGCGGCTGGCAGACGTTTGCCCGCGCGTGCGGCCTGGGCAGGCGGTGCACCCTCCAATTCATGTATGACGGTGACGCGACTCTCTATGTGAGGGGGTTCGGGGAGGACGGTCACCGTGCCGGGTGCTGCCCTGAGGTGAACGACGGCATGGAGGTGCTCGGCCTCGGCGACGGCCGCGACGAGGACGAGGGCGAGCCCGCCCTCGGTACCGGCCGCGCCTCGTCCAGCTACGGTGGCTCTTCTCTCGGCGACATCTCCAGCAGTGGCGGCTACGACCAGCCGCCACGCCGCCGTGCCTGCTTCGAAGGTGGTAGCGGGTCGTCTCGTCGCCGCGCCTCCGTGAAGCGCGAGGAGGGATCCGACTGAGCTTGGGACGTCGCCAAAGGCCTGCCCCCGTGGACCGCTACAGGGGCAAGCGTCGCTTTTTTTTCTTACTTTCCTTCCTGCACCAAAAATGAAACCAGTATGGGCCCGGAGGGGCATGTATTGAACTATGATTCCTCAATCATGATGCTATGTTTGTTGTTTCCGTGCTGCGTCGTTATCTTGTGTAGGGATAACTTAGCTTGGCGCGTTCGGGGTAGCCTCCTCTTCACGAGGCACTTGTTTCCTCATGCCCGTCTTGACTTAGCGGTTGCTCAGGAACTGCAAAAAATTCGTTAGGAAGCTCGCTAGGAGACCTATCGTTCACCCAAGCCTTGACCCAGCGCTTCATATCGCGGTACCCGAGGGGTACGGATTAGGAGAGGTGCACCAGCTTGTGGGCTCGAGCGAGGGTGCCTTGCGAGAAAGCAGACGGAAGGCAGAGAGAAGGAAAAACGCTCGCGAGGGCACCTGCCTAGCCCCCTCGCGAGGTACGCGTGAGAGAGAACACAAGTTAACTAGAGTCGGAAATAGCGGCAAAAGGCGACGGAACCAAATCAGCAAGGAACACCAGAAGCAACTTTGACTAAAAGAAAGCGAGCCAACTACGGAAAGCAAATGAAAAGCCGCGTCCGGCACCTAGTCTAGTCTTCAAGTCTTCTCACCAGCGCGGAGCTAAGTGCTGCCACTAGCACGTGGGAGGGAGCCCCGGAGGCCTGAGGGCGGCACTCCTGAGACTCCGGGGCGTGTACAGCCCCACTCATTATTACGTGAGAGTGTCACGGGCGGCGATTCTTCACAGGCACCGGGCCTTCTTCATAGGCGCTGGGCCTTTCTTCACAGGCACTGGGCCTTGCTTCGTGGGTAGAACTTCCGGAGGTGCTGGATGTTCCAGGCGTCCTGGATGGGTACCCCGTCCTGCGTCTCCAGGCGCGCGGCGCCAGGCCTGGATACATGAACGACCTTGAACGGGCCCTCCCACATAGGTGAGAGCTTGTACAGCCCTTCCCTGGAGAGGACCCGCCTCAGGACGAGGTCGCCCGCCTCAAGCGTCCTGGAGCGGATGTTGCGGCAGTGGTATCGCTGCAGTGCCTGCTGGTACCTTGCCGCCCTCAATGCAGCTTCGCGGCGACGTTCCTCCCCCAGCACGAGGTCCATCCCCCGCGTGGCGTCCTGCTGTGTTTCATCAAACGCCTGGACCCACTACAAAAAAAAGACACATCCGTGACATTTTGGGCCGAACGAAATTTTTTTCTGTCATACATATGACACTTCTATGACGATAATTGTGACAAAACCCGGTATCATCATAGATGTGGTGAGCTCCTACTTCTATGACAAAAAATCATGACAGAAAATGGGCTTTTCGTCCAGGGAGGGCCGGAGACGCTGCTGCATGACATTCTTTGGGCCGTCCATGACGAAAAAACCGTGGTAGAAGCAAGGGCGAGGAAAATTTCGGGGAGTTCCCGGTTATGGTGGGAGGTCGGGGGCCAAGCGATGCGCGTTTCTCTCATACACGTACGCGCGTGTGTGCGAGGCGTTGGCTCTAACTGAACCCGAGCGAGGCGTTGGACTCTAACTGAACCCGAGCGATTGCACTGCAGGCTACGCATTACTGAACCCGAGCGATCGATCGATGGCTGTTAACTGAACCCGATCAAGAGATTCCTTCGCTACTACTGCTAACTGAAGCCGATCGATGCTGCCTCTGGGATGAACAATTAGCGTTGCGGGGGGGGGGGGGGGGGTTTGGATGAACAGTGAGCGGTGGCATTGCCTCTGGATGAACAGGACCCCGTGGTGTGGTGGAGGGCTGGATGAACAGTAGACAGTGGAGGGGTGCCCGTGGAGGGGTGGTTGAACAGGACCCCGTGGTGTGGAGGGCTGGATGAACAGTAGACGGTGGAGGGGTGCCCGTGGAGGGGTGGTTGAACAGTAGCCGATGGAGTAGCGCGCGGTGGAGGCTGGATGAACAGGAGCCCGTGGAGGCTGGAGGAGGTCGACGGTAGCCCGTGGAGGCTGGAGGAGGTCGACGGTGGAGATGAACAGTATCCCATGGAGTCCCGTTTTGCGGTACGCCACACCCCTCCCGATCAACAGGACCCCCGTTTCGACTGTAGGAGGTCCGTTTCGTCCGTTTTGCGGTACGCCACACCCCTCCCGATCAACGGGACCCCTGTTTCGACCGTAGGAGTACGTCTCGTCCGTTTTGCGGTACGCCACACCCCTCCCGATCAACAGGACCCCCGTTTCGACCGTAGGAGGTCCGTTTCCTCCGTTTTGCGGTACGCCACACCCCTCCCGATCAACAGGAGCCCCGTTTCGACCGTAGGAGGTCCGTTTCCTCCGTTTTGCGGTACGCCACACTCCTCCCGATCAACAGGACCACCGTTTCGACCGTAGGAGGTCTGTTTCCTCCGTTCTGCGGTACGCCACACCCCTCCCCGTGAACACGACGTATTCCGTTGCCTCCCCATGAACACGACGCATTCTGTTGCCTCCCCATGAACACGACGACGACGCTGTTTCTCCGTTCCGACCCAGCCATGTACACGAGCCCTGGCCGTACGTATGCGCGAGTAGGCGTTCGAGACCCCGCCCGTATGTACACATATGTGGCCGTATTTTCTTTCTTGCACCCTGGCCGCTGTACATACGTGTACATGCTATGTGCGCGCCTCTACTACGACACGTACGCGCCTCTACTACAACACGTGCACGCCTCTACATCCACCAGTATATATGTACGTACACGTTTGCGACCAGAATGACAACGCTACGTACGCTTCGACCAGGTGGGTCCCGACTGTCAGGCACTTCCTTGCCTGCGAAGATGTAGCTAGTGGGTCCCAGCAGTCAGGGGGCGAATCTTTTTTTTGCCCGGACACACTTCCTTGCGTGAGAAGATGTAGCTGGTGGGTCCCAGCAGTCAGGGGCAAATGTTTTTTCGCGAAATACGGTGGCCCGTCCGCTAGGTCCGTGCTGTCAGGTGGAGGAAAATTATTTTGCACGTAATAAGGAGGCACTTCCTTGCTGCGGCCATGGACCCAGCTGTCAGCCTCTCCACGTACAGTCCACGTCCGATGGAAGCCGTTCCTTGACCACGTTGACCACGCCGCACCGAGAGCACCAGGGCGGTGGACGACGGTGAGGCCTAGGAAGGGGACAACGCGGAGCCGGGGAAGACGCGACAGTGGATGCCCACGCGTAGAGGAGTACGAGGGTTCACTGGTTCGCTGCGGTGTGAGGCTGCTGTCGCCGCAGAATAATAGGGGGTGTGGGTGAGTAGAGGGATGGCCTGGCTAGCGGTGGGAGTAGTAGGGGGGCAGTGAGGCCTCCGCCGCATCGCAGCCGGCCACGGGAGGCAGGAGCACGAGGCACGACCGTCGCTGGTTTGGGCGGCTGGAGGAAGAAGACCAGAGGTTGAAGAAGCACTACGGCCGTTGGATGGACATCGTATGGTCACTGGAGCTAGAATCGTGCATACTGACTAAGTTGACAAAGCCCACCGTCCCCGTCAACTTAGTAGGCCCACAAGTCAGCCTGTCACTATACTGGGTCCCAGCTAACAGGGGGAGTATTCATTTTTTTGTGCTTTATAAGGAGGCACTTCCTTGCGTGCGAAGATATAGCTGGTGGGTCCGAGCTGTCAGCGGCGGTAACATTTTTTTCGCGAAATACAGAGGCCCTTTCGGTGGGTCCCTGATGTTAGGTGGAGGAATCATTATTTTGCGCGTAATAAGGAGGCATTTCCTTGCGTGCGGCCGTGGACCCAGCTGTCGGCCTCTCCACGTACAGTCCAATTCAGATGCATGTCGGTCGTTGACCACGTTGACCAGGCCGCGCCGAGAGCACCAGGGCGGTGGACGACGGCGAGGCCTAGGAAGGGAACGACACGGAGGCAGGGAAGACTCGGCAGTTGTTTCCCACGCGGAGGGGAGTACGACTGTACGAGGGTTTACTGGTTCGTCTGCCCTCGCCGGAGAATAACAGCAGGTGTGGGTGAGTAGAGGGATGGCTAGGCCAGCGATGGGAGTACGGTGGGGCGGTGAGGCCTGCACGGCAGCAGAGCCGGCCGCGGGGAGGAGGGAGCAGGCAGTCCCGCCGGCGCTTGTTTGAGCGGCTGGAGCAAGAAGAGCAGAGATTGAAGAAGCACGACGGCCGTTGGATGGCCATCCAACAGTCACTGGTTGTGCATCAATCTTTTTTTAGGAAAGCCTCAAATCTGTGGAAAACAACATACAGCCCATCTGCCATTATTTCTAATAATTTACAGCCCATTTGCTAATTATTAAGGGTTTTTTGGAGCCCATATTCTTTTTGTTAGCATTACAGCCCATATTGTGGCCACGGTTAAAAAATTATACGAAATTTTGCATATTTCGGTGCGGTCCGAACTGTTTTTAATCCCGAAATTTCGACTCACATCCAAACTGATTTTAAAAATAAATGTATATCAATATAAAATCCAACAAATTCTCCACGCATAAAAATTAATGTAATTTAAAATCTCGAAATGAAAAAAAAGATATATGAAACTAATTGCCGGTTTGATGTGTTTTAAAAATGTACAGCCCATTTCTCATTACTGATGGGCCATTTTCTCGGCCAACCGAATGAAAGCTCTCCTCGTCTTGAAAGATTTGCAGCCCGACAGGCCTGACAAAGCGACTTACTTGGCAAATCACAAAAAAACTGGGCTATGGCCATGGACCCAGCTGTCAGCCTCTCCACGTACAGTACTCTTCCGATGGAAGTCGTTCCTTGACCACGTTGACCACGCCGCATGGAGAGCACCACGGCGGTGGACGACGGCGAGGCCTAGGAAGGGGACGATGCGGAGCCGGGGAAGATGAGGCAGTGGAAGCCCGCGTGGAGAGGAGTACGAGGGTTCACTGGTTCGGCTATGGTGTGAGGCTGCCGTCGCCGCAGGGCCTGGCCAGCGATGGGAATAGTAGGGGGCGGTGAGGCCTCCGCGGTAGCACAGCCGGCCACGGGAGGCAGGAGCATGCGGCACGACCGGCGCTGCTTTGGGCGGCTGGAGCAAGAAGACCAGAGGTTCAAGAAGCACTACGGCCGTTGGTACGGTCACTGGAGCTAGAATCGTTCATGTTGACTAAGTTGACAAAGCCCTTCGTCCCCGTCAACTTAGTAGGCCCACAAGTCAGCCTCCCATCAAGGTGGGTCCCAGCTAGCTGGGGGAGTATTCATTTTTTGTGCATAATAAGGAGGCACTTCCGGTGGGTCCAAGCTGACAGCGGGGGGAACGTTTTTTTGCAAAATACGGTGGCCCGTCAGGTGGGTCCCAGCAGTCAGGGGGCAAACGTTTTTTTCACAAAATACGGTGGCCCGTCCAGTGGGTCCCTGCCGTCAGTTGGAGGAATCATTATTTTCCGCTTAATAAGGAGGCACTTATTTGCTGCGGCCGTGGACCCAGCTGAGACTCTCCACATACAGTATACTTCCGATGGAAGTCGTTCCTTGACCACGTTGACCTCGCCGCGTTCCGTTGCATGCACGCGTCCATGGGCGTGGTGCATCCCCACTGTCAGCCTCTCACGTACAGGCATCTTCCGATGGCTCTCGGTTGTTGACCACGTTGACCACACCCAGACTGGAACGACCCGGAGATGGGGAAGACGGGGCAGTGGAGTCGCAGATGGAGAGGAGTGGGAAACTTCACTGGTTCGGGTGCGCGGCAGCACAGCCGCGGTGCCGCCCACGGGAGACAGGAGCAAGAACAGAGGTTGAAGAAGGAGCACGGCTGTTGGATTAACATCCAACGGTCTAGCTGCTAGAATCATTTGTTGATTAAGTTGACAAAGCCGTGCGTACACGTCCGCTTAGTAGGCCCACAAGTCAGTCACCAAATCTGACGGGTCCCAGCTGTCAACGGGATGAATAATTTTTTTTCACAAAACAAGGAGGCACTTCCTTCCGTGCGAAGATACAGCCGGTGGGTCCGAGCTGTCAGGTGGAGAAATAAATTTTTTCGCAAAACAAGGAGGTCCCTCCTGTAGCTGGTTCGAATCCAAACCTAGACTATGACTATATATGGTGTTATGCTACTCTGCAAGTAATGAAACTGACATATCCAACGTTCGCTTCTCCTCTTCTCTACTTACTCTGCCTAGCATCAGAAGCTCTGGCCGCAGCAACCATGTCCGCTGGCTGCTCGTCCACCTGCTCTTCAGCAGGCAACAACTAGATATGCGCCAAGTCGCTACCCGTACCATCGCCTGTGGGTCTCATCACACCCCCGCCGGCACGCGCACCGCAGCCGATTGCTCTTCGCAACCCGCTGCCATTGGTGTGGTGCCACTGCTGCAAATCACGCAGAGTCATCCGTCGCGTCTCAACCACAATCCGCAACCCTGGCCGAGTCTTCTACAAATGCCCGAATCATGGGGTAATAATATGTTTAAGTGTTGTTCTGCTACTTTCAGTTGCTGATTTTTTTAATAGTTTGGTTGATGATCTTCCAATTTGATTTGTGCAGAAAAGGGAAGATTCGTGTGATTTGTATTTCTGGGAAGTTGCTGATGTGGGGGAATGCAACTACGCTGATTATTTGGTTAGCCGAGGAATCCCAATACCAGCAGGTTGGGGTGTTGGACATGTAACTGAAGGAACGGCAGAAGAGGAAGATGCAGAGAAGAAGGTTAAAGATGCAGTTCCTCTGATCATGGCCAAGCAACAGCTGCTGAACGGCCTTGACAGCAATGAGGAGATGAAAGAGCTTGTGAAGATAATGGGCAAAATCGATGTGCTCTGTAGGATGATTGTCTCTTTATTTGCAGTGTATGTAGCACTCGTGATGTATTCAGTGGCTACGACATGAGCACTTTGCTGAAACTAGTAATGAACGAAACCTGTGTAGCAGGCTGGGCGTAGTGTTGAGAACATCTAATGATTTCTATTAACGGAAATCAGGGGGTATCCCCTTTTGCTCATATAAATAAATAAATAGCAGAGGCCCTGTCGGGTCAGCTTTGTTCTCATTCGAAGACATCGAGCAAATTGCAGTCCAACAGCAAACTATGTCATCAAATTCAAGTTTCACAACCAAATATGAGTACAACTAAACAACAATGTCATCATGTTTTAGTTGTCATACAATCACCAAACACAAATCAGCATACATAATAAGTGATGTTCTCACCGCAAAATACTAAACAACATGTTCATCAGGTTTCAGTTGTCATAGCAAACACAATTTCACATAGTAGATAAAAAAACGTCTTCTGACAGGCAAATACGACAAAAGCAATGTAATCATCATCCGCAGCAGCAGCGTCAACATCTTCGCCATGTGTATCAGTCTGAATCGTAGTTCCCCATGGTGTCATCTTCTTCTTCGTCCTCAACGTCCTCAAATATTGGCTTCTTCTTGATCAACTCTTGTATGTCCACAGCACGACATGCAATCTTTTCGCCGGCGTCATTGACGTGATGGTTCTCAAAGATATTAGGAACATCTGTGTTATCTTGTACATCAGGAGCAATGTAAGCATCATCTTGTTGTGCAACTTCATTAAACGAATTCCTCTGCTCAAACCTTTGCAATACTCTCCAGTCATCGCTACGTGCAAATGTGTCTTCCAAGAAAAATATCTGTGTTGCTTGATTTGCCAAAATAAAAGGCTCGTTGGTCTGGTACGCCGCCTTGACATTGATGGATTTGAAATAATCATCAGCTCTGGGTTTTGGGATCCTGGAAAATAGGTTAGACCAACGACAGCACAACAGAACCACACACCGATGATCCTCGAAACTGGAGATATACTGCAACTGAACAATGTCTGTTATGTTAGCATACATTTCAGTTGTCTCTTTGTCATACGTATCCGTGCTCATGATGGCACTGTTTTGTGTCTTCCTGCCTTCGTCTCGTGCAAGGGTGTTGTAGCGCACATCTCCAACAACGCAAGATTCATAATGTCTTACCCGAGTATCAGGACCCATTGCTAGTGAGTAAAGGGCATCATCAACTGCCTGCCCATCCTCCCGCATCTTCTTAACCTATGTTTAGAAAATAGACAAGCTGATCATCTTATGTACTCAATATATTAAAAAAACTGACAGTGCACTTCAAAAGCTTACATGGTTCTTGAACCATTTCGCAAATCCTGCCATAACCAGTTTGTCAATGTTTCTTGGATTTTGCGGCAGTAACTCCTCTTTGTAGATGCTGCACAACATATTGATCGCGTGAAACATCTAAATATATAAGAATGTGCTGCAAGTTTAGTAGATTTCGATGTATAAGCTGCAGTACTGCACTTACTTGATATAAGGTAGTATCTCAGGACAGTTATTCAACACATACCAAACCATTTTGTCCAAATCTTTAGGTTTGTCCTCTTGTTGACTCTTCCCTGTAACTCGAACAGAATAATCGAAAACATTGAGCCCGGGATTGTCTACACCCACCTCTTTGTTAAGCTGATCAGCTGTTTCAATGTATTTTGAGAAGAATGTCAACGCTTCTGTAGCAATGTAGGCCTCTGCAATGGAACCCTCGGGTCTAGCTCTGTTCCTAACATAGCCCTTGAAAGTGCCTAGCGCCTTTCAATAGGGTACATCCAGCCATACTGTACTGGACCTCTAAGTAGTGCCTCATCAGGTAGATGAACAGCCAAATGCACCATCACATCAAAGAAGGCTGGAGGATATATCTTCTCAAGGTCGCATAGGATAGTTGGTATCTTGTCTTTAAGACGCTCCAAAGCATCTATCCTGATATTCCTACTGCAGAGTTCCCTGAAGAATTGTCCCAACTCTGCAACTGCTCTATATAAGTCAGGGCGGCCCATCCTCTAAGGATAACAGGTAAAACCCTTTGAAGTAGGACGTGGCAGTCATGAGTTTTCAACCTTGTACCTTGTTTCCATCTGCACTGACTCTCCTTTCAGGGTTGGAAGCAAATCCATGTGGGAATCTCACACGTGACAGGACCTCGCAGAATTATTTTCTTTTTACCTTGTCCAAGACGTACACAGCTGGTGCCATATCCCGTGGTTTACCTTCATCTTGCACCTGCAAATCCTTTCTGATACCCAGGTGTGTCAAATCAATCCTAGATTTTAAGGTATCTTTCGTCTTGCCTTCAATATTAATAAGTGTGCCGATAATCCTGTCACATATATTTTTCTCGATGTGCATCACATCAAGATTATGCCGCAGATCCAAATCTTTCCAATACTCCAAGTCCCACAAAGTGGACCTGCAGGTAAACAATAATCTCTCTTCTACCCTGCCACGCTTCCTTTTCCCGCTACCATTACCAGGATGGTTTCCTGGTGTAATATGCCTGACCTTCTCTAATTCCACTTGCAACTCATCACGATTTTCATGCTTTGCATTGAACACATGTCTTCGGTATTTTCTAGGATGCGGCTTGTCCTTGGCAAGGAAACGGCGGTGTCCAATGTAACAGATCTTGCTAAGTATTGCGTATGACAGCGGATTCCTGTCACAGCAAACACATGCATCATAACCATGTGTCGTTCGCCCTGACATAGTGCCCAAAGCCGGATAATCATGGATGCACCAAATTATAACAGCACACAGAAAGAAATCAGCTGGTGGACTGCTATATAGGTCTCGAGTGAGAACACCCTTCCATAGTTGTTGAAGTTCCTCCACAAGAGGCTCCATGAACAAATCAAAATCCTTTCCAGGACTTTTTGGACCTGGGATGAGAAAAGCCATCATGTAGTTTGATTCTTTGGTGCAGACATTTGGAGGCATGTTGTAAGGGATAACAAGCACTGGCCACATGCTATTTGTGGCGCTCTGGTGGCCAAATGGGTTAAATCCATCTGAAGCTAAGCCAAGTCTAATGTGTCTCGGGTCAGCAGCAAACTCTTTGTGTTTATCATTGAAGCTTTTCCACTCACTACCATGAGATGGATGGCTCATTACATTCTGATATCTGTACTCCTGGTTCCTAGAATGCCACAGTACATCCTCTCTTGTTTCAGCATCATGAAACAACCTCTGCAATCTTGGTATAATTGGAAAATATCTCAGAACATTATGAGGAATCCTCTTCACAGCATCGCCATCTTTCCATCTTGATGATTTGCATTTCGGGCATTCACTTAAGTTGGCATAATCCTTCCAGAACAGAACACAATTATTCTTACAAACATGGATCATATCATATCCAATTCCAACTGCACGAAGGAAATTCTTCATTTTACTGTAGGTGTGGTGGCAGCTCAGACGCATCTGGGAAAGATTCGCGGAAAGCAGCCAACATCGCATCGAATGATTTGTCGGTCATCCGCTCAGATGTCTTCACCTGAAGAAAGGTGACCATAGCTGAGAATACTGACAGCTTATTTCCTGGGGTGACAGCAACGTTGCATTGTTCCAACATGCGGGCCCACCGTTTTTCTTCTGCAAGGTGAAAGTTCACGGAATGCACGAGCATTTCGTAAGCATTCTTTCAATGTTGGGTCAACTCACTGGCTCCGCCACCACCACCTCCTCCTCTTCCACCTGAAGCATCAGGCAGAATCAAGATGGTGATCTGCTGCTTCCACGTAGTCAATAACATTGACGTTCACAGCTTCACCATGATGAACCCACCTAGTATATGTGACCGACATCCCATACAAGTGTAGATGATTTTGCACAGTTGACTGGGGTCTTGTAACTGAATTCATACAACTGCTACACGGGCAGAGCACATCTGATTTCGGACCACCGTACTCAGCTCTGATAAAGTTCATGAAGTTTTCAACCCCCTCGACATATGCAGCGGAGAATCTTCGAGCAGAAGTTATCCAAGTCCTGTCCATCTGTTAGACATACAAATTAGTTCTTCTACTAGATATTACAGGAAAAACATATATGCTTTTTTATGAAGTCCAGAAAAAAATACCTAGGTCGATGTCTAAAGCTATGGCAAGATATTTGGACGAGCAGATCTAAGTAACGAAATATATGTAAAGCTAATTCAGCAAACAGATTTGAGTGCCAAATTATGGCAGGCTGTTTCAGCAGTTAATGAGGCCGAGCACACAGCCATCGAACTATCGAAGGCCATCGCAGCAACAAAGATCGAGTATAAAACGATGTAGAGCTATTTCACCTAACAGATTGGCTACTAGACCATGGCAATCTACGTCACAATAAATATATGGCAGGATATTTTAGCAACTAATCGGCCTTGGCATGCCATCTCAGCTAAGCAGATTGAGTGCAGAACAGGGCAAGGAAGCTTCTTAAGCAGAGCATATTGACAGTAAACTACTTCGGCAAACAGTGAGATTAACAACGTCTATCAGCTAACATTCAGCGCTACACCGACATGAACAGGGCCTCAGTCTAGAATGCGCGTACCGTGGGAGAAGCTGACCGTCGTGCGTCTCCACACGAACGTCGCCAGCGGTGGCGGCGCTGACCGCCATGCGCCTCCACATGAACTTAGCCAGAGGTGGCGGCGCGGCTAGAGGACGACAGTCTACGAGAGCGTACTGTGGGAGCGAGAGGATCGCCGAACCGCGGCGCCGACGTATCAGCGCGGCGGGGAGGGCGGCTTTGGCGGAGCGAATGGAGTGGAGGGGGACA